>NW_017674513.1:56906-94027 GCF_001879085.1 Nicotiana attenuata
TCAAAATTTCAGCCCGATCCAGCGGTTAACGAATCGGAAACGTGATTTGAAGTTGTTGATCGGAATAAAAATCTGCAGCAAAACAAATACTTTTCTTCTCTCTTCTCTCTTGATGAAAGCTCTCTCTAAACCACTCTTATGTGCTTAAGTCTTTCAAAGACTTGTATCAATGAGCATAGAATAATTCTCCAAGGTTGTCCTATTTATAGATCATGAGTGGTGCTTTCTCTTAAAGCCAAAACCAACTTCAAATAGGAAAAAAAACCGAATCCAATTCCGAATAGGAACGGAAACCAAAAGAGAATAGGATTAGCCATTGGGCCTTTGGCTGGACAACATAGGCATGTGCCCAACAAACTCCCCCTCCAGCCAAGGGGCCAAATGTGTCTTCAAGTAGAGGACTATTGACAGGCTTCATGCCTGCCAATTTTCTGCAAAACGCATGCTTATCTGCAAGCTTAACGACGAAGTCCTCAAGCTGCTCCATATAAATCTCCTCATTTAAATCACCATGAAGAAAAGCAGTCTTGACATCCATCTGCTCAACCTTTAAATCTAGACTTGCGGCTAAGCTAGAACCACATGAATAGAAGACATCTTCACAATAGGGGAGAAAAATTTCATCAAAGTAAACTCCCTTCTTCTGGCCAAAACCTTTAACAACTAACCTCGCCTTGTATCTAGGCGCAGAAGGTATGGTTATTTTGCTTTATTCTGAATATCCATTTGTTAGATAAAGCTCTCTTTCCTTTGGCAATTTCACTAACTCATATGTGCCATTCTCATGGAGTGACTTCATCTCATCTTCCATCGCTTCGATCCAATGATCTTTGTGATTATCTTGCATGGCTTCATTCATAATTCTCAGGTTCTCCCATGTCAGTCAAAAGTACATACTTATCAGGAGGATAGCGCATGGATTTTTGCTTCTCCCTTGTAGATCTTCTAAGAGAAGTTTCAGGAGCATTCGAAGTAGTTACCTGTGTAGGAATTGGTTGCTGATCAACCACAACTTCATCAACTGGAACATCCATAACATCTATACCATGATGATCATTTTGATCTTGATCACTATCTCCATCATTGTCTTGGGTTCCTTCATGTGCAATAGGTGCCTTAGCAATTGAAACTGGATCAATATCAACTAAGCTCTCATTACTCTGAGAATCTATCTTCTCAGCTTTGTCAATATCATCAATAGTTTGATCTTCAAAGAATATGCATCATAAAAACGATACCCAAACTCATCTTGACCATAACCGATAAAGATGCACTGCTTAGTTTTGACATCCAGTTTCGATCTCTCATCTTTAGGAATATGTACACAAGCTTTACACCCAAAAACTCTCAGGTGATCATAAGAAACATCTTTGGCAAACCAAACTCTGTCTGGGACATCACCATCCAAAGCAACAGCAGAAGACAAATTGATAACATAGGCAACAGTGTTAAGTGCCGCCCAAAATGTATTTGGAACTTTAGCCTCTGAAAGTAAGCATCTAACTCTCTCAACTAGAGTTCTATTCATCATCTCTGCCAAACCGTTCAATTGAGGCGTCTTGGGCGGAGTTTTCTGATGACGAATTCCTTGTTCCTTGCAATAGTTATCAAAGGGACCATAATATTCACCACCATTGTCAGTGCGAATACATTTTAATTTCTTCCCCGTCCGTCTCTCAGCATAGCCTGAAATTCCTTAAACACGCCAAGTGCTCTGATAATAGGCGAAATTTAGGTGATTTAGCTATTGTTTATGCTTCCGCTTAATTATATTCCAATGACATAATACGGTTAATTGATGAAAAATAGGCTCTAATTGTGATTTGTATACATTGCAGGATGAGGAGCTTATTTGATGCCTTCAAGAGACTATTGGAATGATTTAAGAGCAAAAACGACCCCTCGGAGTTGAGTGCGCAAGGACGAGCAAGAAAATGAAGAAAAAAAATCAAGCCCAGACGCGCGAAGAACGCGCAAAGTCGCGCGGTAGTTCGCGCGCTAGAAAGACCGAGGCAGAATCATGCGCGAAGAAATGCGCGAAGAGACACGCGAGCTCGCGCGTGTCCGGTCCGGAAAAGTGTTATTTAGGGGTAAAATTGGAAATCTGGAGGAGAGAACCCACTTAACCTATATAAAGTAAAGCTCGCCCAAGGTCAGATTATCAAGGTTTTCATAGGCTAAAGCAAGGGATAGAGAGGCAAGAGGCAAGGAGGGATTTGGATCATCAAGTTCTTCTTTTCTTCTCTTTGTTTTTGCTAATTGTGATGAAACTGAATCTGTTTGTGATGAACATTAGTATGAGTGGCTAAAACCCATTGTTCTAGGGTCATGGGTAAAACATGAATGTGTTGTTTGAGGTCTAATTTGACAAAGTTGGTTTATCATCTTGGGTTGTTTATTTAATTCTGCTTTTAATTATTTTGCTGAGTAGCTAACAGTGAAATACTATCTACGAATCTAGAGTTGAACTCGAAAGTGGGAACTTTAGGTTGCATATAGAATTAAATAGAGCAAGTTCTTGAACCCGGGCCTCGGGGATCGGATTTGCAATTGGGATAGACATATACCTAATTGCCTTGCTTGGTTGAAATACAGGAAGTGTAAATGCATTCTTGTTAATCTTAATTCCATAGACATATAGGCATTGAGTTAACTTGAATAGGCGAGTAAGAACTCGACAGATTCTTATGAGTAATGTAAACCCTGTCAATCAATAACCCAGATAAATCGATTAGTCATTTTAAGCCAAGAATTCAACAAGATTGTTAACTAGCCCGTGACCCTGGAATATCCTCTCCTACTGTTTGTTACTCGAAATTGCTATTCGTTTGGTTAATTGCTCTAGTTAGATTATTTCTTGATAATTTAGATAGTAAAACAATTACATCTTTATTTTGTGAAGAATCTCTAGGATAGATAAAGTAATTATGTTGGAATCGGTCAATAGTTGATCACAAGTCTTCGTGGGAACGATACTCTACTCACTACTCTATTACTTGACGATCACGTGCACTTGCGTGAGTGTTTTTGATCGCAACAAGTTTTTGGCGCCGCTGCCGGGGACTTAGAAATTAGCTGCTTGACTGAATTGAGCTTTATTATTTATTTATTCGAGTTTTAACTTTCAGTTCACTTTGTTTGTGCTAATACAGGATTTTCTATTGAATGCCAAAAAGACTACAAAAATGTGCCCGTCGATCAAATAAATTAGTGAAAAAGAAATGCTCACTTCCATAATCTTTTTGTTTGATTAAGTAATCTACCTTTTTTATATTTTGATTTCTATGGGCTAATCTCTTTATGTAATATATATATATATATATATATATATATATATATATATATATATATATATATATATATATAACCAAAGACAAATGAAATAATAAACTTCACTTATAAATTTTAATTTTTTTCTAAATAAGATTTTATGTCTAAAATACAAATTCACGTATCTTTATTCAGAAGCTGATCCAGGATTAAATTTATAGTTTTGTATCTGCTATCAAATTCATAACTCTTCTTAATTATTACATTTGAAATAATATATCTGTGCATATTTATAAAGTTTTCTAATACAAATACAAGTTAAACTAATATTATTGAATTTATCCAACCCTACATAATACTCCCGCACCTTCATTAAACCTCAATTTCAAATATTTTTATTTTCTACTTCAAGTAACTATTATCTAAAACGCACTGATGCAAGATTTAGGATAAACTATTTATATTATACCCTTGGCATGCTATGCTTCTCCAAATCCTCCGTGAATGCACTACCTTCAACTTCAACACGTTTCTCTTTTGTCATGATAGTACTACAGCATAGCTGTTTGATTATTTCAGAAAATTATTATGGCACCCCCACTCCAACTACAAGGATGGCTAGACCAGGATTTGCATGGCTAGTTCAAAGCCATTTGTCAACCGTTGAGGGCTCATTTTTTTATTTTTTATTTTTTATACTTACTAATTCACATACTTATTTATTTTCATTTTACATTATAGTATTTATTAAATATAATATTATAATATATTAGTTTATTGTTGCGGCCAAACGCACACGCAAGTATACGCGGTCGTCAAGTAATAAAGTGACTAAAAGTCGGATGTCGATCCCACGAGGACTTGTGATTAACTATTAACTAAATTAGACTCTCCTAATTATCTAAATAAGAATTAAACCTAGAAGTATTTGATTCTAAACTAATTAAATAAATAAAAACAAATAATGAACTTTTAACAGAGAATGAGCAGATTTTTATGATATCAATGTAATGAAAACGATCTAAGGTTATGAGCTATCTAACATTCCTATTGTAGTCTTCAATTGAATTGACTAACTAATTTATCTAGTTTATTGGTTGACAGGGTTAATATTGCTCATAAGAATCTGTCGAGTCCTTACTTGCCTATTCAAGCTAACTTAACGCCTATATGTCTATGGAATTAGAATCAACAAGAACGCATTTATAATTCCTATAAATCAACCAAGCAAGGCAATTGGGTATATGTCTATCCCAATTGCTAATCCGTTCCCCGAGGCCCAGGTTCGAGAACTTGCTCTATTCAATCCTATATGCAATCTAGAATTCCCACTTTCGAGTTCAATTCTAGATTCGTAGATAGTATTCAATTGGTGATCAAGCAATCAAATAATTAAGTGCAGGATTGAATAAATAAACCAATATGATAAACTAAGAAATCAAAATCAATATCCAAATAACAATAGTAATGAAAGAACCACAACCCTAGAACGTGAAGTTTAACTCCACATAGACATGGTAGCAAAACAACAAATCATACAAAGAAACATAAAAAGACTAAGTTGGTGGAAGAAAAGATGAAACCCGGCCTCCACGGCGGCTCTGTGCTCTTCCTTGGTCAAAAATTGCTCTAAAAAACGTTCTCCTATGTATATATACCAAGTAGGGTTGGGCCCAAACAATTATACCTTCTCCAATGTGAAAAAGGACACTTTTCCCGGGCTTAACTAGCGCGGCCGCGCACCTGGACGCGCATCTGGCCGCGCTAGTTGGCTGACTTTCTGTTTCTGGGCGTGCTAAAACTAGCGTGGCCGCGCATCTGGGCGCGCACTTTTCACCCTGTTTCGTTCCAAATTTGGAAAAACGTAAGACATGAAAGTTGTAGCCCTTTGAGTTAGATTTCCAACCATATATTGTGGAGCCAAAATGGAGATCTTAGCGAAAAGTTATGTCCATTTAACTAGACGCGCAATCTGCCTACTGGAGTCTTCGTTCGCTCTAACTATCATCCATTGACCCCCAAACACGATCCCGGCTTAATTCCTTGAACTTTTACTCAAACTTTAAAGCTCCAAATCACTTGAATTCATTCCATAACATCTATATAGCTCGGAATCACTCCTACAAGGCATAAAACATACAATTAGTGCAAAACACTAGCGATTAAAGTTCAAACTCAATTAAGGTGCAGTAAATTAGAGTGTAATAAGCGACTAAAATACGTAATCATAGCCTATCATCATTTATCAATAATTAAATTGGTGGAAAAAAATTCGGCTATTTTGATAAGAGTAATATGTTTGTAATAAATCTATGCTACGATACAAATTTCTCCATTAACAAAATCAAACGAAATTCAAATTTAAGAATGTGAGAATTTAATTGCAAGACCTGATAACTAGTGGAGGAAATGTTGGATCAAATAAGACAATGGAAGCAAACAACTCTATAATTTTGTAATAAATCTAACATTCCATTCAAAGATCATTCTCATGAGATTCAATATAAAAGATAAAACCGTGAAGTACAGTAACATATTAAAAATTAGTCTATCTTTGAATGTATCTTACATTAATATCGAAGTAAACTATATATGGTTAAATAGAGAGAATGTCCGTGTCTCGAATCTCATTTAAGAGCAGGAGAAGTAGCGGAATAAGAAATTTGAGTAAAGAAATTCAAAACAATTAAAAATTTCACACCTAAAATATGCATGGATTGATGACAAGGGAATTTAATATTTTAAATATTCACATAAAAATTTTAATCACTTCCATTTGCACGGTATAATTTTTCAATGAAGATTGATTCAGTTGAACCCTCTTCACCCATGGTAGCTACATACATGCAAAGAAATTAAGTTAGCGTTTGGACATAGATTTAGTTGAAACTTGAAAAAATAATTTTTTAAGTAGTTTTGAAAAATAATTTTTGGAAGTTGAAATTATGTTTGGACATGCATTTTATTTGAAAAAAATTTAAAGTTTTACGAGTGGGAGAACAAGTTTTACCCAAAATCTACCCTAAACTAGATTTTGGGAACTTGAAAAATAATTTCAGAAATTTTTCAAAAATAGATTATTAATCTATGAACAAACAATATTTTCAAAAAAGATTTGAAAAAACAGTGCCAAAATGTATGGCCAAACAGGGCCTAAGTGTCATGTTTTAAAGAATACGTGTCTTACTTTCTGTTAAAACAAAACCAAAAAGCAAGTGTTCTTAGCCCATGAAGTAATCAAATATTTCAAAGATCATTCTTCCTTTTTCGCATCTATATCCGGTTTTGAGGTTACAATTGAACCTATATTCATTTTCGAAAAGAATTTGTAAGATTACCCACTTTACGATCAACTTCAGATTTATCGGGTCTAAAATTTTTTTTTAAAAAAATTACTAGTTTGAAGTGAAAAAATTGCACTTCAAATGCGCTTAAGGCCAAATAGGTCTGAAGTGCAACTAATAATTTCATGCATTAAGGACCAATATATCTGAAGTGAAGAATTGCACTTCAAATACACTTAAGGCCAAATATGTCTGAGTTACAATTCTTACGTCCAAACGCCTACTTAATTATTGTAAATGACAAGTAAGCTTTCGTTGTCGACATGAGAAATGTGACAAAAAGAAGCGGGGCATTCCATAAGGTGGAAGCTAATGTGGACAGTACAAGTGTGTAATTACTCGCTAAAGGACAAAGATTATGGACGTAATTAATTGTGAATGTACGTATAGTAATAAGAGAGAGAAAACATAATAAGATTTGTCAAAAATCGTTCGAAGAATATGGGCCTCAGAAGATTGTATAGGAATTAGTAGCAGATGTTGACACTGATAACGACTGTCGGCAAATGGATATCGCGCAACGTGTTCTTTCTTGTACCCTCTTTATCATACACATTTATGGACATTAAGCTTGTGTTATTTAATACTTTCTTCGGTCCAAAATAAGTGATTTTTTGAATGTTTTCATACAAATCAAGAAATCCACCTTTTAGTATTAATTAGCAATGAAATTAAATAGTTTATAATACGGATAAAACAGAAACAAGATTATTATCTAGTGAACAAGTAAAAATAAACGTCAAAAATACATTGTTTGTTTTATAAGTTCTTGCACGAACCCCTAACATAGATATTTATACCTTTAGTCATAGGAGTGTTAGTCAAAATAACTTTTATCTCTCTTAGATATCTTATTTAATTTATAATTCACTAATTAATTTAATTAGTAAGGATATATTATAAATAGCAATTAATAATTAATTTTTGACTGGTTAAATGCGTCAATTATTTTAATACAAATTCAATTACCAAAATGACTAACATTTGGGACGGATGAAGTATAGTTCAAAATTTTCTTTCCAGAACAAATTTCTTTTTTGCATTCTAGGGAAACAAATGTTGAGTTTAACTGTCCGTTATAAGAAGTGCGCTAAATCAAGATGGAAGATTTTTCTAGCCTGTTTAACCAAATTTTCAAAATCAGATAATTTGAAAAAATCTTTTTATTAGGAGTACTTTTCTATATGGGTGAAAATCAAATCAGAGAAATTCGACATGCGGAGACAATTGTCATGACAACCTGCGAATCGAATTGAGCAGGACGAGGTCGAACAGTGATCAACAACAAGGCCGAGGTCGAGCAGTGTGTTTGGCTCAAAAGTTGTTTAACACTTTTTAAGCAAATCAATCAAATAGATGAAGGGGTAAATCCTAGTTAAAGATAATTAACTCTAGATCCGAGACGAATAATATGAGTAGAAAAACATAGCCGAGTATAAATATTGGGCGTGATTATATCCAGATTTAATAACATAAAGAAAGATGCATTGAATAACATTAAATCGCAATAAAATGTAGATAAAGGAAAAGATTCACCCGATCTTGAGTTAGTCGGATCTTCTTTCAATTGATAAAGATGAATGATAGACAAAATACAAGAACCATTGGACCCTTTTTGGATCTGATGAAGGTTTTGGATCACAGATCCTCTTCTCTCTTTTGAGAGATGTGTTTACATATTTTCTAGAAAGAGGGAGAGGGAGACCGAGGGAGCCCCCTCAATGGGAAGTCCTCCCCTCCTATTTATAAGGGGGGTATCCATAGAAAATCCTTACAAAAGGTACAATTTAGAGAGAATATTCGGTAGAATATTCCTTTTGAGTATTCTAACGTAAACTAGCAGTTTCATGACTGTCCATCCTCGGCCTGTCCGACCTCGGCCTATCCGACCACGACCTTCTTGATGACGGTCCGGCCTTGGCTTTATTGATGACGGCCCGACCTTGGTCTGTCCGACCTTGGCTTTATTGATGACGGTCCGACCTTGATCTGTCCGACCTTGGCTTTATGTCTTCGCGTGCCGAATTTCTCTGGTCTAATTTTGACCCATACACAGTGATCAACAACAAGGTCGAAGTTGAGCAGTGATCAATAACAAGGCCGAGGTCTAGCATTGATTAATAAGGCCGAGGTCGAGCAATGATCATCAACAAGGCCGAGGTCAAGTAGTATATATAGATGTAACAACTAGTTTTGCTTTAGGGTTTTTCTAGGGATATCCCTTATAAATAGGAAGGGAGGACTTCTCTAAAAGGGGGATTCTGAACAAGCAGACTCTCTCTCTAGAAAATATACAAACACGTCTCTCTAAAGAGATACCCTCCATCAGATCCGATAAGGGTCATAAGATTCTTGGTATTCGTCTATCATTATCTTTATTAAATGAAAGAGGATCCGCCTCACTCAAGATTGGGTGAATCTTTTCCATTATCTACATTTTATTGCCATTTAATGTTACTTAATGCACCTTTTTAATACTATTAAATCTGGCCATAATTACTGCTAGCATTTATACTCAACTATATTTTTCTATTTATGTGATTCATCTCAGATCTAGAATTAATTATCCTGAACTAGGATTTACCCTCTATCTTCTTATTTAATTAGTTTAACAAAAAGGTCCCATACTTTTTTGGTCAAACATTTTCGAAAAAGTACTTTTAAAAGTAGCAGATTATGTTTTGCTACTCAATTAACAAAATACTTTTGTCAAATTTAGAGCATCAATTTATGCTTAGTCAATTAGGTTCTAAAAGTCCTTACGAAAAAAGTTACTACATTTTTAAGCTTCTGCTATTACTCAAAAACACTTATTTTTTCTTTAAAGCTTGACCAAACACGTCAACTCTAAAATAAATACTTTAAGAAAAAACACTTTTCGCTCCCCGGAAATTTTGCAAAACCTTCTAAAAATAACTGGAAGTTTCTTCATAATATCAAAAAGATTTTTACTTAGTTAAGTTGATGTAATATCAAGAAGATTTATTACCAATGTGATCATTTGAACATTTCTAAAATCTCTTACTCATTTTACAGAAGTTCATGGGGCGTTATTGTATAGATTTTGTACGAAAGATCGCTATTTTATCAGCTCGATAGAAACGAAAGATTTATAATATAAAAGACTCTCGTCAAATACCACTAAACTCTATGTCTTGATAGAGAAAACAAAATTACTTAAGAATTTAGTCCCAAATCCATTTCTTAGTTATATTTCTGGAAACTCTTACTATTGAGGTTCAAACTCCACTCAATTAACATTTACATGCATTTTCTCTTGGGATAACTATTAACCATGCGGTTTAGATATAGTATTTTGTTTTATTCTTTATGGAACAATTGTTTATTTAATTTATTCAATTCAATAACGTACTATTTTAAATAGACCATTTGTTACATGTGTGTCCTTTTAGTTATGTAGTAGACAATTTAGTGTATGTAGTCTTAGCTCATGCACAAAAGATTAAATTGTCAGTTCTCATAATTAATAAACTATATTCACAACGAAGATATTATTGGGCAAAATATCTTGATGATTGTAGCACAAGATTATAGTATAATTTGTCTTGATTATGGGAATGGTTTTACTCCGACTTCTTGTGCTAGTATACTTAGTGTATATTGAACGGACCAAGTAGAGAAAAGATATTTTTGTACTGAATATATATATATATATATATATATATATATATATATATATATATATATATAATATATATATTTTCTCTAAATTCATTAAATGAGCTTATACTCCTAATCTTGATATAATTATTGTGATCAATGTGATTTGTTTATTATTTTGATTTATCAGAAGGTACAACTCTGTTCAGAGTTAGTGTATGCCTGATAGATTGGACAATAATGAATAGCATTTGTGAAACGATAATTAGTTGATAGAATCTATGACTCGGTTTTGAGTTTGATGATACCCCTTTATGTAAGCTTATAAGTTTTCATGTGAAAACCGGGCGGTGAATTTTGTATCCGTCACATGTAATAGTTTAAGCGGAATTATAAAGGATTTAATTAGTTGATTAAATTAAATTTTCAGTGATTTAGTTTAATTAATTGGTATTTGGGATCTTAACATGCGGAGTTAAAATAAGTGTTAGTGAATTTTTGAAAGTTATATTCAGGAGTTCAATTGCAGTTTATAGTGGAATAAACTGCAACTAATTATAGTGAGAATTAATTCATGCAAATTTCGAATTAATACTATAATTAGTAGCCTCTTATTATTTCTGTCACGACCCAAGTTCTCCCTCCTTGAACTGTCGTGACGGCACCTAGTCTCTACGACTAGGTAAGCCTAACAATTTGCGAAAATGAAACAAAGATACGAAAAACTAACAATTAACAGGTAAATATAATAAAAGAGTTTAAAATGCCGCTCGACATATACAATAAAACACTCTCGAACTGAACATAAGCACTCCCAAAATCCGAAATCTCATGAATCACAAGCTACAACAGTACATAGTGTTTCTAACTCCAGAAATCTAACAACGAAGAAAAATACAGGAAGTCTATAACTGAAGGAGGAACAGAGAGGGACTTCTAGGTCTGCGGACGTGGCAGATATACCTCGAAGTCTCTAAGATTGCCTCGCCTAACTGGAAGTATGGCTGAGAAGAAGTACCTGGATCTGCACACGAAAAGCATGTGCAGGAAAGGGCATGAGTACACCACAGCGGTACCCAGTAAGTGCCAAGCCTAACCTCGATCGAGTAGTGACGAGATCAGGTCAGAGCCCTGCTGGTTTATCCATATAATAAGATAAAACAGTATGAAACATTGCGGTAGAGTTAAAAATGCTAACAGTCAATGAAAAATGAAATCACAAAAAGAAATAATTCAGTACACAGAGATAGCAAAGGGGATCATCCGGGATACCGTCCCATAGTCCCAAACGTAAATGTACAGAGGATCTCCCGGGATACCGTCTCGTAGTCCAAATCATAAATGTGCAGGGGGATCTCCCGGAATACTGTTCGGCAGTACATGGGGATCTCCCGGGATACCATCCCATAGTCTCAAACATAAACATACAGGGGGATCTGCCGGAATACCATTCCGTAGTCCCAAAATAAATACACAACAGTTCCAGCTAGGAAAAAAAATCTATAGTTCTAATCAAATTCGTAGCAAAGAAGACAGGTAATTCTTACTCTAAACATGCTACACCAAAATCCAGGTAGACAGTTAAAGTAGATAAGACAGTTAAGGCACATAAGCATGCTTTCCTAAGCTAAACAGGAGGCTACATATGCTAGTATTGCTCAATTAAAGGAAGGCCTAGTTAATTACTTAATAAAAATGGGGTTTTTCAACAATTAGCACGTGTACGCACTCGTCACCTCACGTACACGACATTCATATAACATTAGTACCAAAATCCTAAGGGGAGTTTCCCCATATAAGGTTAGGCAAGCCACTTACCTCGAACCAAGCTCAAAATCAATCCGAAATCACGCTCTTGCCACGAGTATCCAACTCCGAGTGGCCCAAATCTAATCAAATCAATTACATAACGTAAATATAGCTACAAGCAACTCATTTAACTAATGAATGCAAAGCTAAGGCAAGAAAATAGAAAAACGCCCAAAAATCCTCCCCGGGCCCACGTCTCGGAATCGGGTAAAAATCACAAATTATGAACACGCATTCACTCACGAGTTCACTTGTACAAAAATCATCGCAATCCGACGTCAAATTTCTATTCAAACCTCAGATTTTTAATTGGGAAACTTTTTCCCTGATTTCCGAACTTCCACCCTCAAATTCCTTAATTAAATGAGGAAAACCACAAATAGATTTATGTATATGATCCAAAATAGAGTCAGAATTCGTTACCCAATAGTTGTCCTTCAAAATCCCACAAGAAATCGCCTCCCACCGAGCTCCAAATCAAATTTTGTGTTAAGAAATTTCAAACCCTCGAAACTATCTTTTCTGCCCAGCGATTTCCGCATATGCACTCATGGGGCCGCATCTGCGGTCCCGCACCTGCGTAAAAAGCATCGCAGGTGCGAAAGTCACTTATCCGGGCCGGAGCTGCATTGCGGTTCCGCATCTACGGTCCCCTAGTCGCACCTGCGATTCTTGATGCCCAAGCCAAATTCCGCATCTGCGGCTTCCTAACCGCTTTTGCGGCTCCGCACCTGCGGTACCAAATCCGCAGGTGCGATTATATCAGGTTCAGCAAACTTCAGAAAATGCCTAAGTCCAAATCAAATCCCTTAAGCATCCGACACTCACCCGAGGCTCCCGGGACCTCAACCGAACATACCAACCAATCCTAAAACATCATACGAGCTTAGTCGAGCCATCAAATCACATCAAACAACGCTAAGACCACGAATTACCCTCCAATCCAAACTAATGAACTAGAATTTCTAAAATTCTACAACCGATGCCGCAACCAACCAAACCACGTCCGATTGACCCCAAATTTTGCACACAAGTTATATTCACCACTACGGACCTATTCCAACTTTCGAAATCGGATTCCGACCCCGATATCAAAAATTCCACTATCGGCCCGAAACTCCAAAAATTCAACTTTCGCCATTTCAAGCCTAAATAAGCTACGGGCCTCCAAAACACAATCCGCACATGCACCTAAGCCCGAAATCACCCAACGTAGCTAACGGAATCAACAGAATTCCATTCCAAAGCCGTCTTCCTCACTGTTCTGACTACGGTCCAAATCTAAGACTTAAACCCTCATTTAGGGACTAAGTGTCCCAAAACACTCTGAAACTCAAGATGAACCATCCCGACAAATCACAATAGCAGAAAAAGATGCGGGGGAAGCAGTTAATAGGGGATCGGGCATTAATTCTCAAAACGACCGGTGGGTCGTTACGTCCTCCCCCTCTTAAAACATTCGTTCGTCCTCGAACGAGCATAGAGACATACCTGAAGTGGTGAAAAGATTAGGATAACGGATGCGCATATCCTGTTTGGTCTCCCAAGTCGCCTCCTCGACCGGCTGATCTCGCCACTGAACCTTTACTGATGCAATGCTCTTTGACCTCAGCTTTCGAACCTGCCTATCCAATATAGCCACTGGCTCCTCAACATAAGATAGATCCTTGTCTAACTGGACTGAACTGAAATCCAACATATGCGACAGATCACCGTGATATCTCTGGAGCATCGAAATATGAAATACCGGATGAACTCCTGCCAAGCTGGGAGGTAAGGCAAGCTCATAAGCAACATCCCCAATACGCAGAAACACCTCAAAGGGACAAATAAACCTTGGGCTCAACTTGCCCCTTTTTTCAAATCTCATAACGCTCTACATAGGTGAAACCCGAAGCAAGACCCGCTCTCTAAACACAAATGGAACATCGCGAACCTTCCGGTCCGCATAACTCTTCTGTCTGGACTGGGCTATGCGAAGTCTATCTTGAATCACCTTAACCTTCTCTAAAGCGTCCTGAACCAAGTCTGTGCCCAATAATCTAGCCTCGCCCGGCTCGAACTAACCCACCGGGGATCTACACCGCCTACCATACAAAGCCTCATACGGTGCCATCTGAATGCTGGACTGATAACTATCATTGTTGGCAAACACCGCAAGTGGCAAGAAATGATCCCGAGAACCTCCAAACTCCATCACACACCCACGGAGCATATCCTCAAGAATCTGAATAGTGCACTCGGACTGTCCGTCCATCTGGGGGTGAAATGTTGTGCTCAACTCCACCCGAGTACCCAACTCATGCTATACGGCTCTCCAGAATCGTGATGTAAACTAGGTAGCTCTATCTGAAATGATGGAAACTGCAATACCATGCAGACGAACAATCTCCCGAATATAAATCTCCGCCAACCGCTCTGAAGAATAGGTAGTACACAGAGGAATGAAGTGCGCAGACTTGGTCAGCCAATCCACAATCACCCAAATGGCATCGAACTTCCTCAAAGTCCGTGGAGTCCAACTATGAAGTCCATGGTGATCCGCTCCCACTTCCACTCCCGAATCTCTATCTGCTGAAGCAAGCCACCCGGTCTCTCATGCTCATATTTCACCTGCTAACAATTGAGGCACCGAGCTACAATCCCAACTATATCTTTCTTCATCCTCCTCCACTAATAGTGCTGCCTCAAATCCTGGTACATCTTTGCGGCACCTGGATGGAGGGAATACTGCGAACTGTGGGCCTCCTCTAGAATCAACTCCCGAAGCCCATCAACATTGAATATACATCTCCGACCTTGTATCCTCAATACCCCGTCATCACCAATGGTCACATCTCTGGCATCATCATGTAGAACCTTGTCCTTGAGGACAAGCAAATGAGGGTCATCATACTGGCGCTCTCTGATACGATCAAACAAGGAAGACCGAGAAACCACACAAGCTAGGACCCGACTAGGCTCCAAAATATCCAATCTCATAAACTGGCTGGCTAAGGCATGAACATCCATCGCCATGGGCCTCTCTACTGCTGGTAGATAAGCCAAACTCCCCAAACTCTCCGCCCGTCGACTCAAAGCATCAGCCACCACATTGGCCTTCCCCGGGTGGTACAAGATAGTGATATCATAATCCTTAAGCAGCTCTAACCACCTCCTTTGACGCAAATTAAGGTCTTTCTTCTTGAACAGATGTTGCAAACTCCGGTGATCAGTGTAGATCTCACAAGGAACACCGTACAAAAAATGACGCTAGATCTTCAAGGCGTGAACAATAGCAGCTAACTTGAGATCATGGACAGGATAATTCTTCTCATGCACCTTCATATGTCTAGACGCGTAGGCAATCACCCTACCGTGCTGCATCAATACCGCTCCAAGGCCAATCCTCGAGGCATTACAATATACAGTATAAGACCCCGAACCTGTAGGCAATATCAATACTGGGGTTGTAGTCAAAGCTGTCTTGAGCTTCTGTAAGCTCTCCTCACACTCTTTTGTCCACCTGAACGGAGCACCCTTCTGGGTCAGCCTAGTCATAGGTGTTGCAATAGATGAGAATCCCTCAACAAATCGATGGTAATAACCCGCCAAGCCAAGAAAACTACGGATCTCTATAGCTGAGGATGGTCTGGGCCAACTCTGCACTGCTTCCACTTTCTTCGGGTTCACCTTGATCTCTTCACTCGATACTACGTGACCCAAGAATTCCACGGAATCCAACCAGTACGAGACTCACCTTTGGCTTTCGTCTCGGTAGGTGTATTATTATACATTTTCCCAAAAGAACATTCATCTCACATTTCGAGAACTTTGCATATAATTTCTTTTCTCTCAAGGTCTGAAGCACTGTCCTCAGGTGCTGCTCATGATCTTCCTGACTCCGGGATTACACTAGAAAGTCATCAATAAAGACAATGATGAACGAGTCAAGATATGGCCGGGATACACTGTGCATCAAATGCATAAATGTTGCTGGGGCATTGGTCAGCCCAAATAACATAACAAGGAACTCGTAATGACCATACCGAGCCCTGAAAGCAGTTTTCGAGATATCTGCCTCCCAAATCTTCAACTGATGATAACCCGAACGCAAGTCAATCTTAGAAAACACTCGGGCACCCTGTAACTGATAAAGCAGGTCATCAATACCAGGCAAAGGATACTAGTTCTTCATTGTAACTTTGTTCAACTGGCGATATTCAATGCACATACACATAGAACCATCCTTTTTCTTCACAGACAAGATAGGAGCACCTCATGGTGACACACTGGGTCGAATAAAGCCCTTATCAAGCAATTCCTCTAACTATTCCTTCAACTCTTTCAACTCACGAGGAGCCATACGATAAAGAGGAATAGAAATGGGCTGAGTACCCGGCAACAAATCAATGCCAATATTAATATCTCTATCGGGCGGCATGCCTTGGAGATCAGCTGGAAACACATCAAGGAAATCCTGCGCTACTGGGACTGTATCAACTGTAGGGGTATCAATACTGACATCTCTCACATAAGCTAGATACGCGTCACACCCCTTCTCAACCATTCACTGAGCTTTAAGAAATGAAATAACTCTACTGGGAGTATAATCTAAGGTACCTCTCCACTCTAATTGCGGTAAACCTGGCATAGCCAGCGTCACGGTCTTGGTGTGACAATCAAGAATAGCATAATGGGGTGACAACCACTCCATGCCCAAGATAACATCAAAATCTACCATGCTGAGCAATAATAAATCATCTCTGGTCTCAAAACCACTAAGAGCAATCAAACACGACCGATGAACGCGGTCTACAACAAGAGAATCTCCCACAGGAGTAGAAATATAAACAAGGGAACTCAAAGAATCCTGAGATACGCCCAAATGCGGGGCAAAATAAGAGGACACAAAGGAATAAGTGGAGTCTGGATCGAATTGAAACGATGCATCTCAATGACAGACCGGAACAATACATGTGATGACAGAATCGGGGGAAACAACCTCAGTATGGGCAGGAAGGGCATAGTATCTGGCTTGTCCTCCCCCTCTAGGGCGACCTCTACCTCCCCGACCTCCACCTCTGATTGGCTGAGCAGGTGGGGTAGCAACTGGTGCTGTAATCATAGTCTGGGAACCTTGTGGAGCACGCTGTGGTTGTGAAGTCTGTGGAGGTGCACCCCTCCTAAGTCAGGGGCAATCCCTCACCATATGGCACGTGTCTCCACACTCAAAACAAGCTCTAGGAGGGCGTGGCGGCTGAGACTGGCTCGAGCCAGGTCTGCTGGACTGACCACTGAATGCTGGAAGAGCTGAATGAACGGGGCGACTAACATAACCCCTACCATGACGAACTGCAGGTGGGGCACTGGCACCAGAATAATGGCCCGACTCTCGAGACCTCTTGGCCTCTCTCTCCTCCCTATCCTGAGCAAGCATGCCCTCTACTCTCCTAGCAATACTGACCTCCTACTAATAGGCGATATCCATCTCTACTCCCGGGCCATGCTAGACCTGATGCTGGGAATGAGCCCCCTAATAAACCGGCGAACTGTCTCACAAATCGTAGAAACCAAGGCCGGTGCATGTCTAGCCAAGTCACTGAAATGGACATCATACTCCGAAACAATTATAATGCCCTGGCGCAAATGCTCAAACTCTGTGCTCCATGCGTCCTTGAGGCTCTGGGGAACATACTCCCTCATAAACATATCCGAAAACTGGGTCTATGTAAGGGAAGCTGCCTCAGCCGGACTGTCCAACTCAAAAGTACGCTACCACAGATAGGCTGCCCCTTGAAGTTGGAAGGTAGTGAAAGAAACCCCATTTGACTCTGTTATACCCATAGTGCGGAGGATACGGTGGCACTACTCCAGATCTCCCTGAGCATCCTTTGATGCTAGACCACTGAATGTAGGAGGGTCGTACTTCTTGTACCTCTCAAGCCTCCGCTGCTCCTCCTCTGAAACTGCTGCCCTACCCTTGGGCTGAGCTGGGGCTACAGGCGGTACCAGTATAACCTCTAGGATCTGATCAACCTGAACCCGCTGCTCTGGAGTGCGGGCGGCGGGAGTCTGTGCTCCTCCCCCGGCCTGAGATGTGGCTGCAGCAAGGGGAATCAACCCTGCCTGAGCTAAAGTGATGTACATGCTCATGAACTGTGCAAGGGTCTCCTGGAGATCTGGAGTAGTAGTAGTAGTAGGCGTATCAGACGCTTGGGCTCCGGCTAGAGTTGCTGGTGGCTCCTCTGTAGCAGCTCGTGGGGCTACTGTAGCTGCACCACGTGCGCGTCCTCACCTCTACCCCGGCCTCTGGCGGCTCTAGCAGGGGGCGCAGGTGAAAGTGATGTACATGCTCATGAACTGTCAAGGGTCACCTGGAGATCTGGAGTAGTATTAGTAGAAGGCGTATCAGACACCCGGCAAGCTGGAGCTGCTGGTGGCTCCTCTATAGCTACCCGCGGGGCTGCTCTAGCTGCACCACGTGCGTGTCCTCGGCCTCTACCCCGGCCCTGGCCTTTGGCGGCACTAGCAGGGGGCGCGAGTGCCTGGTCATCTCCGGTAGCACGTGTCCTCACCATCTTTGAGAGAATAGAAGACAGAATTTTAGAATTTCGAAGTCAATAATCTCGCACGACAAGGAATTAAATGAAGTGGAGTTTTCCTAACAGTTCCATAGCCTCTCGAAGATAAGTACAAACGTCTCCGTACCGATCCGCCAGACTCTAACAAATCGACTTGTGATCCATGACTCCTATGAACCTAGAAATCTGATACCAACTTGTCACGACCCAAGTTCTCCCTCCGTGAACTGTCGTGACGACACCTAGTCTCTACGTAGGTAAGGCTAAAAATTTGCGAAAATGAAACAAAGATACGAAAAACTAACAATTAATAGGTAAATATAATAAAGGAGTTTAAAATACCGCCCGACATTTACAATAAAAAACTCTCAATCTGAACATAAGCACTCCCAAAACCCGGAATCTCATGAATCACAAGCTACAGAAGTACATAGTGTTTCTAACTCAAGAAACTAACAATGAAGAAAAATACAAGAAGTCTATAACTGAAGGAGGAATAGAGAGGGATCTCCCGGGATACCGTCCCGTAGTCCCAAACGTAAATGTACAGAGGATCTCCCGGGATACCGTCCCGTAGTTCAAATCGTAAATGTGCAGGGGGATCTCCCGGAATACCGTACCGTAGTCCCAAAGTAAATATCCAGTACAGGGGGATCTCCCGGGATATCGTCCCGTAGTCCCAAAAATTAACATACAGGGGGATCTCCCGAAATACCGTTCCGTAGTCCCAAAATAAATACACAACTCATTCAATATACACAACAGTTCCAGCTAGGAGAAAAATCTACAGTTCTTATCAAGTTCGTAGCAAAGAAGATAGGTAATTCTTACTCTAAGCATGCTACACAAAAATCCAGGTAGACAGTTAAAGCAGATAAGACAGTTAAGGTACATAAGCATGCTTTCCTAAGCTAAACAGGAGGCTACATATGCTAGTATTGCTCAATTAAAGGAAGGCATAGTTAATTACTTAATGAAAACTGGGGTTTTCAACAATTAGCACGTGTACACACTTGTCACCTCACATACACGGCATTCATATAACATCAGTACCAAAATCCTAAAGGGAGTTTCCCCACATAAGGTTAGGCAAGCCACTTACCTCAAACCAAGCTCAAAATCAATTCGAAATCACGCTCTTGCCACTAGTACCCAACTCCGAGTGGCCCAAATCTAATCAAATCAATTACATAACGTAAATATAGCTACAAGAAACTCATTTAACTACTGAATGCAAGAAAATAGAAAAATGCTCAAAAATCCTCCCCGGGCCCACGTCTCGGAATCGGGTAAAAATCACAAATTATGAACACCCATTCACTCACAAGTTCACTCGTACAAAAATCTTCCCAATCCGATGTCAAATTCCTATTCAAACCTCAGATTTTCAATTGGGGAATTTTCCCCCCATTTCCAAACTTTCACCCTCAAATTCCTTAATTAAATGAGAAAAACAACAATAGATTTATGTATATGATCCAAAATATTGTTAGACGTTACCCAATGGTTCTCCTTCAAAATCCCTCAAGAAATCGCCTCCCACCGAGCTCCAAATTAAGTTTTGTGTTATGAAATTTCAAACCCTCGAAACCATCTTTTCTGCCCAGCGATTTCGGCATCTGCGCTCATGGGGCCGCATCTGCTCTCATGGGGCCGCATTTGCGGTCTCGCACCTGCGTAAAAAGCATCGCAGGTGCGAAAGTCACTTATCCGGGCTAGGGCCGCATCTGCGATCTCTGGGCCGCATCTGCGGTCCCCCAGCCGCACCGGCGGTTCCTGATGCCCAAGCCAAATTCCGCATATGCGGCTTCCTAACCGCTTATGCAGCTCCGCACCTGCGATCCACATCCGCAGGTGCGATATATTAGGTTTAACAAACTCCAGAAAATGCCTAAGTCCAAATCAAATCCGTTAAGCATCCGAAACTCACCCAAGGCCCCCGGGACCTCAACCAAACATACCAACCAATCCTAAAACATCATACAAACTTAGTCGATCCCTCAAATCGCATCAAACAACGCTAAGACCACGAATCACTCTCCAATCCAAACCTAATGATCTTAAAATCCCAAAATTCTACAACTGTTGCCGCAACCAACCAAACCACGTCCGATTGACCCCAAATTTTGCACACAAGTAATATTCACCACTACAGACCTATTCCAACTTTCGAAATCGGATTTCGACCCCGATATAAAAAATTCCACTATTGCATGAAACTCAAAAAATTCAACTTTCGCCATTTCAGGCCTAAATAAGCTACGGACCTCCAAGACACAATCCGCACATGCCCCTAAGCCCAAAATCACCCAACGGAGCTAACGGAGATGGAATTCCATTTCGGGGCCGTCTTTTCACTGTTCCGATTACGGTCCGAATTCTAAGACTTGAACTCTCATTTAGGGACTAAGTGTCCCAAAACACTCCGAAACTCAAGATGAACCATCCCGGCAAATCACAATAGCAAAAAAAGACACGGGGGGAAGTAGTTATTAGTGGATCGGGGCGTTAATTCTCAAAACGACCGGCCTGGTCCTTACAATTTCTGTAGTCCTTGCTATTTGTAGTAAAAACCTAGACTGACTTGGGTAAAAAGTGACTTGGGAGAAAAGTCATCTGGTAGAGTTAGAGTAGGATTCTACTTGTGAAAGTAGAATCCTACACGTTTTTGGAGCCCTATTTTTGGCTAAAAACTTGTCTACTTAAGGAAGACTTTTTTCACCCAATAACTCACCTTTTAGAGTTGTATTGTTCTTTCCCACTCAAAGAAAATTCGTCCAAGGTCTTACTAGGACCATAGCAGAAGACTGCAGCCCTGAATACTTGCTGCGTGGAAGATTTGTGCCACGATTTCGAGAGGTTATTGCTTCTAATCTAGTAATTATAGAATTGTCTAGTTTACATGTATTTGATGTCTGCTTTGTATGCTTGCTTCCGCTGCGCATGTTCTAATATTTTCAAGTAACTAATATTTTGTCACGACCCAAAATCCATTAAAGGCCGTAATGGCTCCGGACACCTCGATCAGGCAAGCCAACATTAAGTAATTAATTAAACTCCCATTTTAATATTTTTGAAACCACCAATTTCCTTTAATTTAACTAGTAAAAAGTAATCTTTACAGTAAATAGAAGTGCTTACAATATTCAATACTGAATATCTAATAATTACCGCAGAACCCGGTGTCACAAGTGCATGGGCAATCACTAGGAAATCAAAAGAAGTACAATAAGTGTCTGGAATACAAATTTGGACAGAAAGTAAATTCAATACACTAAAAGAAACTCTGCTGGCTGCGGGTCGTCTCGAGAGATGCAACTCACCTAAGTCTCCGTATCAACCATGCTGCTACGCCCATTAGGCCACTAGAGATAAATGTGCCTGTGCAACAAAAATGCACAACAAGTGTAGCATGAGTACGAAAATAACGCGTACCCAGTAAGTATCCCGTCTAACCTCGAAGAAGTAGTAACGAGAGGTGGACTTCGACACTTACTAGCGGTCCAATAATATCAATACAGTAAAGAAGTGAGTAAGTACGAAACAGGGTAAATATATAAAATTAACATGTATAAAACACATGGTACCATCCCCTTCTTTATAATTTTACTCAAGTCTTCAGCTAGCAAGTTGCCTCCGTAACCAGAGCATACATGTACAATTATAGTGGTTTTCGTCAAGGAAGTTATCAGGAACCAAATCAGGGAAAATTCCTCAGATACACTGGCTTCTTGCCAAGTGTTACGCACGATTCCACGAATATATATATATATATATATATATATATATATATATATATATATATATATATGTGTGTGTGTGTGTGTGTGTGTGTGTGTGTGTGTGTGTGTGTGTGTATGTATGTATGTATATATGCAGGAAATGCCGAGGCGTACAACTCGATCCAACATAAAAGTAAACTGGTCGAATGACGCGGAACATAGATGTATCTATTAACCTGCCGAGGCGATCGGCCCGCTCCCATGAGAGTAGTAAAAGGTAATACGCCGCTCGCGAATCATACGTGCGACGCGGCCAAATATACTTTAAGGGACTTCCCTGCTCGCGAATCATACATGCGACGGGGTCAATTATAGATTCCTTAAGTTATTATGATATTTATCACTTCTTTTTGAAAATACGAAGTTTGATGGAAACTCTTAAAATCTCAAATTCCTCAATTCCAATTTCTTTCAACCCAATTATTACGCAACCTTAATATTGTTTCGACTCGAACAAACAATAAACATAAATTAACAATAATATCTATCAAGGCATGATGTAAGTCTAAAACTACCCGGACATAGGCATAGCTAGTAGCTACGTACAGACTCTCGTCACCTCGTGCGTACGTAGCCCCCACAATTAGAAGCACATAATAATTTAGTTCACTTATGGGGTTAATTCCCTCTTACAAGGTTTGAATGGAGACTCACCTCGCTCCAAAGTTCCATAACCGGCTTCCTAAGCCCTTCCGACGACTCAAATCGATGCACCACGCTCCAAAACTAGCCAAATAATGGGCAAACCAATGAAAATATACCCTAATACTTATAACAATTCCATTTATGTAAATTCCCAACTCCGCCGAAAAGTTGACAAATCGCCCTCGGGCCCACGTGCCGGGATTCCGAAATTTTTCGAAGATAAAGTTTACCCATAACCTCACGAACTCAAATATATAATTTACTCTCAATTTCATGCCCAAATTCGTGGTAATATCCAAAATATCAATTTCTTGGGCTCATACCCAAAACCCACAATTTCTACTAATTTTTAATGTTTAAATCCTCATACAAACCATGTATTTAACTCACAACTAGTAGAAATCACTTACCTCATGATATGTGATGAAACCCCCTCTTCAAAAGCTCCAAAATCGCCCAAGCCGAGTGAAAAATGGGTGAAATGACCTCGACCCCGCTTTTTAAAACATTCTGCCCAGCCCAGATCCGCCCTTCTTCGCGAACGCGGCACTTCCCTCGCGTTCGCGAAGGCCAAAAAATCCAGCTTCCAAAAATCCTCTTTCGCGAACGCGAGACCCAGGTCGCGAACGCGTAGCTTCACCAGGCGAACCGTTTGCGAACATGTGCACCTTCCGCGCACAAGAAGGCTAAAAAAATCCGAAGACCCAACTTCCCCTTTTTCTTCTACGCGTTCGCGACTCCCTACTCGCGTTCGCGTAGGTTCCTCAAGCCCACCCTTCATGTTTGCGACCTCCCCGTCACGTTCGCGAAGGCCAAAACCAGCAACTCAATATTCCACTTCGCGAACGCGGGACTCTCTTTGCGTTCGCGAAGAAGGAAACCAAATACCAGATATCAGCAACAACAATTTAACCAAAATTTCCCCGAAACCACCCAGAAACACACCCGAGGCCCCCGAGACCCCGTCCAATCTCAGTAACCAGTCCCATAACATAACACAGATCTGCTCGAGACCTTAAATCACATCAAACAACGCTAAAACTATGAATCTCACTCCAATTCAAGCTTAATGAACATTAAAATTTCAAACTTCTACCTTCGATGCCGAAACCTATCAAATCACGTCCGATTGACCTTAAATTTTGCACACAAGTAATATTCAACATTACAGACCTACTCCAACTTCCGCAATTGGAATCCGACCCCGATATCAAAAAGTCCACTTCCGGTCAAACTTCTCAAAAACCTTCAAATTTCTAACTTTAGCTAAATAACTCCAAAATGACCTACGGACCTCCAAATCCACTTCCGATCGCGCTCCCAATACCAGAATCACCATACGGAGTTATTCCTAGACTTGGAATCCCAAACGGACATCGATAGCATTGAAATGCACTTCAACCCAAATTTATGAAATTCTTCCAAAATGCTAACTTCCACAATAGGCGCCAAAACGCTCCCGGATCATCCAAAATCCTATCCAGGCATACGCCCAAGTCCGAATTTATCATACGAACCTGCTGAAACCTTTAATTCCTGATTCCAAGGTCATTTACTTAAAAATCCAATCTTAGTCAATTCTTCCAACTTGAAGCTTTTGAAATGTGAATTTTCTTTCCAAAACCAATCCGAACTTCCCGAATTTCGATTCCTACCATACATACAAGTCATAATACCTGAAGTGAAGCTACTCATGGCTCAAACCGCCGAACGACACGCTAGAGCTCAAACCGACCGATCGGGTCGTTACATTCTCTCCCACTTAAACATACGTTCGTCCTCGAACGTGCTGAGAATTGCGCTAGAGTAGTCTGAAATTACTGTTGAACATCCCATGCACCTAACCGTGCTACCACAACTCAGTTGAGAACATTAGCTCGGTCAAATCCAAAGATATCCTCTTTCATTTAGGAAAATAAGCCTCAGAGCCCAGTTCCAACATCCGGAATTCTCTGGCAGGCCTGCTTCCAATATATGAACGCCATATCAATCACTACACGCTGTACCAGAACATGACTGCACACCCTTGCTGAATTCACACCATGCACCACATCATTCACAAGACCATAATAACACTCTCTGATCATAACATCCGACATTTCCCAAATCCGATGCCCACAATGCACCCCATGACATATATAAGTCCTGCCCCAACTCTCGCAACGCTACCACGACGAAAGAGATGTGTATAAATTCATAACCAACTGCCGAGTCAACAAATCATTGAGTCTATACTCCTGACGAGAACCATCACTTCATCTTGAACCAAATAATGGTGTTTGCTCTTTATCATACATCCTATAATCCGATTGCACAGATCCTAAATCCACTAATCTCTTCTCACCCAGTACGAACTGCTCAGGCAATAAGCCACCCCAGACATGATCGAAAGTCTCATAGGATGCCACAATGTCCCAATAAGCTACAAACTTGAACATGATACATAAGAAACCGAACACTGGAAGGGACTACACAACTCACGCAACTAATATGAACCTTCCTCAAAAAATGGGAAGCGAAACACACAAACATTAGAATATGGGGGACTGAATTCAACATCAAACTGTTGCGGCGTGCAACCCGATCCAAACAACATACCCGTGGCAGCGTGCCACCTGATCCACACATAAAATCT
Organism: Nicotiana attenuata; assembly: GCF_001879085.1. Classification (NCBI taxonomy): domain Eukaryota; kingdom Viridiplantae; phylum Streptophyta; class Magnoliopsida; order Solanales; family Solanaceae; genus Nicotiana; species Nicotiana attenuata. Next base: position 82,576 of record NW_017674513.1, read on the forward strand.
ATATAAGGAGATACATACAGAGCTAGAGTGCTCATTACTACAAAATACCGAATATCGGCCACAAGCACGCTAAGTGCATAATACCATTCCTGGGGAGACAGATAGTGCCATACGCTACAAAACTCAAGCACATCTAAGGTGTGATATATGATCTGAATCTCAAGAGCCACCTGCTCACATAATACCTTCGCTACGCGGAACCTCAATACCATATGAATTCATCAAGCCGTTTCAAAACTCACACGGCAGAATATAGTTTTACATGAAATAGCCGACGATAAAATAACATCCAACGCTCGAATACTCCTCCAAAAGGAGTGCTATGCCGAAATGAACACATTTGGCCTGATATAGAGCCCACATTCATATTTAAATCCATCCACCGACCTCAAGCCGATTCTGACCGCACCGTACTAGGCTAATAACCTTTCAAGGGTTCATTATAACCCCCTTTTCCCCATAACCCACAAGAACAACCATTACCAACAGAACAAACTCCCACAGTCCACAACCAATGGACCGTGCGCCCTCCAGGCATAAATTCTCAAATTAGCGCTGTTACCACAATCTTCACACTTGGTTTAAATCTTCAATCAATCAAGTGACTACATGTCACACTTATACAATCTCCCCGTGGGGTACGCTTCACGATCTCCCGCACTAGGTAGCAAGTCTGCACATCCATACCACCGACCACCCTAGCTGCAAAGCAAATCGAGAATCCATAACCAGGATGCAAGGCCCCTTTCTCTAAACACCGATCTCAGGTGACGCTGAAGAAAATACCAGCTTACTCTAAACACTCAAATCCCTTTCCTGCTCATCCGAGCTCGTGACATCCTTGCCAACACCGAACTGCAACCTTGATCCTCACTTTCAAATTTCATACCGTTCACTACACCTAACATGCCAATATACAATAGTACAAGAATTTCATCATAACTCCTGAACCACTAATATGGCAAACACTTCATCACCTAGAAACTTTTTACTTAACTCATTCCAAGAGAACCATAGCAACACGCGAGTAACTTCTCATAGCCGTAGAACATTCAAATCCTCAAGTAGTGGTCTAAACCACCATAACCCTTCCGGGATCCGCCTACACCTGACAGGCCCTATTACTTGAATACTTCCAAATAAAATAAAATAAATTACGGCGGCCGTCGAGCCTCGCACGTACCGTAACCACTATGCCAATTCAACCATGGCTAACCAATCTAACTTCTTCTAATTCATCCTTAACTTGCCTTAGAGATAATAATAGCTCCATTCCTTACATCACCAACCTAAATCCGGACTCACCTTGAGTGACCCCATTCCATGAGACCACATTGTCTCCAAACCCATGAACCGTTTCATACCCTCCTTGCACGCACATTCGCATCTTCAACTGATACACCCATTCTGATAATTCCTCTACGAATGTGAAGTCTTTTTCCTCTTTTTCCTCCCAATGCTGCACTGCAAGACGAAAACATCATAGAACATTCCGAGTCTCTTATCATAATCTGCTACAAAAGCTCGATTCTTAACCATACTGCGGGCTTGGATCCTTAGGCACCGTATTTTTAACCTTTGAATTCACTAGGACCGTTGTTGAGAGTCACTCACTCTGGCTTGGTCCCGCATATAATCAACTCCAAGGCTCCGCTGGCACATGAACACCCATCTCAATGAAGCACCCGACGCATTTTTAACCTTTGAATTCACTAGGACCGTTGTTGAGAGTCACCCACTCTGGCTTGGTCCCGCATATAATCAACTCCAAGGCTCCGCTGGCACATGAACACCCATCTCAATGAAGCACCCGACTGAATCACTTCCCTTGTAAATCACCTCCTTTATCAATTCATTTGCTCAAATCACCACTTATGTTCTTTTCCCTTAGTTGAAATAACTTACCGATACGCCGATAACTTGAAACCTCACAAGAAGATAACCATGAAACCCAATCGTAGGCGGTGGAACTCTCCCATTTAACTTGAAGTCACCATTACACAACTCTGGAACCCATCAAGATTCTTTCTTCCTCACTAACATGATCTTGCACCACCAACTCGCCAAATTCCTTTAATTCCTTCCGTTTGACCTTTCATGAACACTCTAAATCACTAACCACATTCACCTATCTGACCTCTTACCGTATCGCCGGTAGAATTCTTCGCCTAAGCTTCATCAACACCACGTGACCACTAACCTGCTAACAGGAGGTAATCCACCTGTGGATTTTACATGCCGACATCTCCCAATGATGCTGTACTGCACAATTACTATGAAATCCATAACCCAACCTGAGCACATGCTCGTTCGCTAGCTGTACAAGCCCATTCACTCCTCATGGACATCAACTAAATGTGCGACAATACCTTCCAATCCAAAGTCATATTGTATCCTTCTTCATATCAAGCAACTCCTTTCTGTTGTATCAAATCTCCCGCCGTATAATAGCCGATATTTCAAATTAAGTCCATAGACCCAGTCACTATCCACCCTGAATCCCAAATCACTCTAGACTTTTTCTCCGGGTGTGTAGTCATCCTAACACAGGACCCATATGCTACTCTGCCACTCTCCTACTTTGGTCAAACTCACTCCTTTAAGCAACTACTCGACTCCTGCTTCCCGCACTTGGCCTTCTAGAAGTTTAATCACCACAAGACACTTCCCACATGTCCATCGCCATCCTTCGCTGCCCAGCTGTTGCCTTAAATCGAAATCCATCTCTGTGGCACTTGAACCAGTAGATCGTTACTCCGTCAACCCAAATCTGAACATACATAGTCCGATTGTCTTTCCTCAGCCGAAAATAAAACAATGAATCTCTGAATCATGCTATGAGTAAACCTCCTTTCAAGTCATTCACTGCCCCGACACAAAGGCAAGCATCCTAGCATCATATCAATTTCGCGCGATAACCGTTCATAAGCATCAACGCAACCTGTGCATAGCCTCAAAGCTCTCAAAAGTATAGCTACTGAGCTGAAACGACAAAATATCCTTTCGCAAGGCGACGACAATAGCCCAAACAACCACACAGGGAGAAACATCCCGCACCACATCTGTAGTACCATTACAATTACTCACTTCCCGATTCATAACCAGTGCTTCGCATCACATAAGATTGAATGGAAATGAGATGAAAGCATAAGCCTCAAAGGGATAAAATCGCACGATGAGGAAATCAAGAAGGGAAGTGCTCCTAACAGCCCTGTAGCCTCTCGAAGATAAGTACACATGTCTCCGTACGGATCCGCAAGACTCTACTAGACTCGCTCATGACTCGTGAGACATACGTAAACCTAGTGCTTTGATACCATGTTGTCACGATCCAAAATCCATTAAAGACCGTAATGGCATTGGACACCTCGGTCAGGCAAGCCAACATTAAATAATTAATGAAACTCTCATTTTAATATTTTTGAAACCACCAATTTCCTTTAATTTAACTAGTAAAAAGTAATCTTTATAGAGTAAATAAAAGTGCTTACAATTTTCAATATTGAATATCCATAATCAACCCAGAACCCGGTGTCACAAGTGCATGAGCAATCACTAAGAAATAAAAAGAAGTACAATAACTGTCCGGAATATAAATTTGGATAGAAAGTAAATACAATACACTGAAAGAGACTCTGCTGGCTGCGGGTCGTCTCGAGAGATGCAGCTCACCTAAGTCTCCGTATCAACCATGCTGCTACGCCCATTAGGCCACTAGAGATACATGTGCCTGTGCAACAAAAATGCACATCAAGTGTAGCATGCGTACGAAAATAACGCGTACCCAGTAAGTATCCCGTCTAATCTCGAAGAAGTAGTGATGAGAGGTCGACTTCGACACTTACTAGCGGTCCAATAATATCAATACAATAAAGAAGTGAGTAAGTATGAAACAGGGCAAATATATAAAATAAACATGTATAAAACACATGGTATCATCCCCTTCTTTATAATTTTACTCAAGTCTTCAGCTAGCAAGTTCCCTCTTTAACTGGAGCATACATGTATCGGGATCCAATCAGGAAAAATCCCTCAGATACACCGCCTTCTTGCGAAATGTTACGCACGATTCCAGGAGTATTATATATATATATATATATATATGTAGGAAATACCGAGGCGTACGGCCCGATCCAACATAAAAGTAAACTGTGCTCTGCCAGAGGATCGAATGGCACAAACCATAGATTCATCTATTAACCTGCCGAGGCAATCGGCCCGCTCCCATGAGAGTAGTAATAGGTAATACCCCGCTCCCAAATCATACGTCCGACGCGATCAAATATAATTTAAGGGATTTTTCCGCTCGCGAATCATACATGCGACGGGGTCAATTATAGATTTTGTAAGTTACTATGATATTTATCACTTTTTTTTCGAAAATACGAAGTTTAATGGAAACTCTTAAAATCTCAAATTCCTCAATTCAAATTTCTTTCAACCCAATTATTACGCAATCTTAATCTTGTTTCGACTCGAACAAACAATAAACATAAATTAACAACAATATCTATCAAGGCATGATGTAAGCCTAAAACTACCCGGACATAGGCATAGCTAGTAGCTACTACAGACTCTCGTTCACCTCGTGCGTACGTATCCCCCACAATTAGAAGCACATAATAATTTAGTTCACCTATGGGGTAAATTCCCTCTTACAAGGTTAGAAAAGAGACTCACCTCGCTCTGAAGTTCCATAACCGGCTTCCCAAGCCCTTCCGATGACTCAAATCGATGCACCACGCTCCAAAACTAGCCAAATAATGGGCAAACCAATGAAAATATACCCTAATACTTATAACAATTCAATTTATGTAAATTCCCAACTCCGCTCGAAAGTTGACAAAATCACCCTCGGGCCCACGTGCCTGGACTCTGAAATTTTTCGAAGATAAAATTTACCCATTACCTCACGAACTCAAATATATGATTTACTCTCAATTTCATGCCCAAATTCGTGGTAAAATCCAAAATATCAATTTCTAGGGCTTATACCCAAAAACCATAATTTCTACTCATTTTTCATGTTTAAATCCTCATACAAACCATGTATTTAACTCACACTAGTAGAAATAATTTACCTCATGATATGTGATGAAACTCCCCTCTTCAAAAGCTCCAAAATCTCCCAAGCCGAGTGAAAAATGGGTAAAATGAACTCAACCCCGCCTTTTAAAACATTCTGCCCAGCCTAGATCCGCCCTTCTTCGCGAACACGGCACTGCCCTCGCGTTCGCGAAGGCCAAAAGATCCAGCTTCCAAAAATCCTCTTTCACGAACGCGGGACTCTCTTCGCGTTCGCGAAGAAGGAAACCATATACCAGATATCAGCAACAACAAATAACCAAAATTGCCTTGAAACCACCCCGAAATACACCCGAGGCCCAGGGGACCCCGTCCAATCACACTAACCAGTCCCATAACATAACACGGACCTGCTCGAGACCTCAAATCACATCAAACAACACTAAAACCATTAATCTCATCCCAATTTAAGCTTAATGAGCTTTAGAATTTCAAACTTCTACCTTCAATGCCGAAACCTATCAAATCACGTCCGATTGACCTCAAATTTTGCACACAAGTCATATTCGATATTACGGACCTACTCCAACTTCCAGAATCAGAATCCGACCCCGATATCAAAAAGTCCACTTCCGGTCAAACTTCTCAAAAACCTTCAAATTTCTAATTTTAGCCAAATGACTCCAAAATGACCTACGGACCTCCAAATCCACTTCCGATCGCGCTCCCAATACCAGAATCACCATACGGAGCTATTCCCATACTCGAAATCCCAAATGGACATCGATAGCATTGAAATGCACTTCAACCCAAATTTATGAAATTCTTCCAAAATGCTAACTTCCACAATAGGCGCCGAAACGCTCCCGGGTCATCCAAAACCCGATATAGGCATACGCCCAAGTCCGAATTTATCATACGAACCAGCTGAAACCTTTAAATCCCGATTCCAAAGTCATTTACTTAAAAATCCAATCTTAGTCAATTCTTCCAACTTAAAGCTTTTGAAATGAGAATTTTCTTTCTAAATCCAATCTGAACTTCCCGAATTTCGATCCGACCATACATACAAGTCATAATACCTGAAGTGAAGCTACTCATGGCCTCAAACCACCGAACGACGCGCTAGAGCTCCAAACGACCGGTCGAGTCGTTATATATTTAGGTGTAAAATTCAAAAAGGTTATATAATTATTATTTTTTTGCACCAAATTAAAGCCATACAACTATATGTTCTAGTACAAAAGATCACAAGACTTTCACTAACTTACCCAAAGTCATATAATTAGGGGGTAATTTTTATAGATAATCATATAACCATGACTTTTATCAATTATTATATAGAGAGGAGTTATTAAAAAGAAATTCAGGATCTTTTAGTTGAGTCAATATTTATTAGATTAAAAATAAAAAATGAAAAATATGGAGCAAAAATATATTGCATCGAAAAGTTTTATTTTTCGGTAATTGTGAATTTTGGGTGAGTTGGTAAATTTTTTATTTATTTGTAGTCTTCAGTTTTCTGTAAAATGGTCGTTGAGTCAATAAATATAATTATATTAGTAACGTTTTACTTAGTTACACTCCAAAAGGGACAAAATAGTTATACGTTACAAGTTTAGCCAATAAGGTTGTGTTTGGTATGAAGGAAAAAGTTTTCTTGAAAAATATTTTCATGAAAAATGAGTATTTTATCACTTATTGTCCCTTGTTCGGTTAGTTAGTGAAAAACTTTTTCCGAAAAATATTTTCTAGTGTTTTGCTAGATCGAGAGTATAAATTTTTCTTAGGAAAATAATTTTTATGCTACTCTTCTCAACCAACCTTCCCCAAAATCCTCATGTTTCCTGTACTCCTCCTCCCCCTTACCCCCCTCCCACCTCGTCCCTTCCCCTCCAAGACTCTATTTTCTTCAAGAATTTAGTTATCCTTTTAATTTTAAAATTCACACAAACCCAAAGGAACTAACATGCTACTTTATTTTTTCACATAAGAACTACGTTGAAATTTGATCTCAATAACTAAAAAGAAAATGCTTTTTTGTTGAAAAATAAAGTATCATCTTTAATATAAAAAGAAATTACTCATTTTGTTGAATGAAAGAAAATACCTTTTGTACATCATGAAAAGAAGATACTCAGTTTGTTGAAATGAAACAAAATATTTTTTATTTTTCACATCCTGAAAAGAAAGTATTAGTTTTGTTGAAATAAAAGAAAATACTTTTTCTACATCTTGAAAAGAAAGTACTCATTTTGTTGAGATGAAATAAAATACGTTTTCTACATCATGAAAAGAAAGTACTCATTTTGTTGAATGAAAGAAAATACTCTTTCTACATCATGAAAAAAAGTACTCGTTTTATTGAAATGAAAGAAAATACTTTTTCTACATCATGAAAAGATACTCATTTTGTTGAATAAAAAAAGTACTCTATTTACAATACGAAAAGAAAGTATTCTTAATCATATTTCTATTTAATTGGAGGAAAATGAGTTCATATGTAACGACCCAGCCGGTCGTTTTGAGAATTAACGCCTTGATCCCCTATTAACTGCTTTTCCCGTATTTATTTCTGCTATTATGATTTGCCGTGAAGATTCGTTTTGAGTTTCGGAGTGTTTTGCGACACTTAGTCCCTAAATGGGAGCTTAAGCTTTAGAATTTGGACCGTAGTCGGAACAGTGTGAAGACGGCTTCGGAATGAAATTTCGTCGATTCCGTTAGCACCGTTGGGTGATTTCAGGCTTAGAGGCGTGTTCGGATTGTGTTTTGGAGGTCCGTAGCTTATTTAGGCTTGGAATGCCGAAAGTTGAATTTTAAAGTTTCCGGATCGATTGTGAAATTTTGATATAGGGCTCGGAATCCGATTTCGAAAGTTGGAATAGTTCCATAGTGCTGAATGTGACTTATGAACAGAATTTGGGGTCAATCGGACGTGGTTTGGTTGGTTTCGGCATCAATTGTAGAATTCTTGAGATTTCAAGTTCATTAGGCTTGGATTGGAGGGTGAATCGTGGTTTTAGCGCTGTTTGATGTGATTTGAGGATTGGACTAAGTTTGTATGATGTTTTAGGATTGGTTGGCATGTTTGGTTGAGGTCCCGGGGGCCTCGGATGAGTTTCGGATGCTTAACGGAAGTTGATTTGGACTTAGGCAATTGCTGATATTGTTGAACCTGCTATAACCGCACCTGCGTATGTAGGACCGTAGGTGCGGCGCCGCAAAAGCGGCTCAGTAACCGCAGAAGAGGGTTTGGCCTGGTGCTCCAGGGACCGCAGATGCGACTGGAAAAGCGCAGATGCGGTACCGCAATTGCGGCCCAGTGACCGTAGATGCGACCCCAGCCCGGATAAGTGGATTTTGCACCTGCGATGCTTTTCCCGCAGGTGCGGGACCACAGATGCGGCTCCATGACCGCACAAGCGGAAATCGCTGGGCAGAATAGAGAGAAATCGAGGGTTTGAGTTCATAACTCTAAAAATCGAATTGGAGCTTGGTGGAGGGCGATTTCTTGATAGATTTTGAAGGAGAAAGATTGGGTACTGAATTCTAACTCTAATTTGGTTCTAATGCATTAATCTATTGTTAGTTTTATCATTTAATTTCGAATTTGAGATGAAAATTTGGGAGAAATTTAGAAAAAGTTCTTTGGCCGAATTTTGGGATTTTGATCAAGATTTTGGTATCGAATTTGAGTGATTTTGGTATGGTTAGACTCGTGAGTGAATGGGTGTTCAAATTGTGACTGTTACCCGATTCCAAGACGTGGCCTCGGGGAGGATTTTTGGTATTTTTCTATTTTCTTGCCTTAGCTTCAATTTCTTTAGCTAAATTAGTTGTTTGTAGTTACATTTACGTTATGAAATTGATTTGATTAGATTTGGGCCACTCGGAGTTGGATACTAGTGGCAAGAGCGTGATTTCGGATTGATTTGAGCTTGGTTCGAGGTAAGTGGCTTGCCTAACCTTGTGTGGGGGAACTCCCCTTAGGATTTTGGTACTATTGCTATATAAAATGCCGTGTACGTGAGGTGACGAGTGTGTATACGTGCTAAATGTTGAAAACACCCAATTTTCATTAAGTAAAATATCTGTGTTCTCTTTAATTGAGCAATACTTATACTTGAAGTTTACTGTTTAGCTTAGGAAAGCATGACTATGTGACCTAACTGCCTTATCTGCTTACTTGGATTCTGTGTAGCATGTTTAGAGTAGAAATTCCTGTTTATCTTGGAATAGAACTGTAGATTTCCTTCTTGAGACTGTTGTGTGTTTACTTTGGGACTACGGGACGGTATCCCGGGAGATCCCCCTTGTTTTTTTACTTTGGGACTACAGATCGGTATTCCGGGAGATCCCCCTGCACATTTATAATTGGGACTACGGGATGATATCCCGGGAGATCCCCCTGTACTGATATTTATGTTTGGGACTACGGATCGGTATTTCGGGAGATCCCCCTGCACATTTATGCACTACGGGACGATATCCCGGGAGATCCTCTATACATTTATGTTTGGGACTACGGGACGTTATCCTGGTGTTGATACCCAATTTTCCCTATATAATTTTTATATACAAAATACTTTCAAAAATAGCATATATAAGCATACCTAAGAGTTTTGGTATTTTTTTTTCTAATTTTTAAAGATTTTTAAAATCAATTTATTGTCTATTTTATCAATACAAAATCCAATAATTATTCCCAAGATTATCATTTTGGTGAATAATTTATTTTTTATTCTCATATTTGCACCAAAATATAATTAAGGTGACTTTTGTATATTTTTACAAATTTATTTGGTATTTTTTAAAGCTAAATTGCATATAATTGCAACTATAGCCCATTTTACGACTAATAGTATTTTATAATTGTAAAATTAGCTCCAGTATTTTTAAATAAAAAGGGAAAATTGGCTATATAATATCTAGCCCCATTTCTATTTCAATCATAGCCCTATTTCATTTCACTTTTGGCCCCTAAATTGACCCAATTCTACCCAATTAATCAGCCCAATTTCAGTCCGGACCCAACCCATTAACCCAACCCGTTCCCCACCTACCCGTCTAAATCTGGATCGTTGATCACTCAAGATCAACGGCCAAAACTCACCCTTCCATAATTAACCTAACAACCTACCCTAATCCCCTTCATTCTCACCGGACCCGCCGCCCTGAAATCCCAAAACACTCTCAAATCCTCTCAACAACTCTCCGAAACCCTAGCCTCCTCCCACCTTCCTTCACCGGATTTTCACCGGAATCCATGGCTTCCCAGGCCATGGATGGTCTCTACCCACCCTCTCCACCATTAGACCTTGAGTGTTCGAGGTCTGGAAGGCTGACTTCGATGGTTCTCCCTCCGATATTCTCCGATCTTCGATTCCATGGCTTCTCCGGCCATGCTCCGGCACATTCGAGACCTAGGAACCTGATTCATGACCTCTCCGACTCAAGATCGGACCTGTCTCCAAGCCTTTCTCATTTCTAGGGTTTCTCCGAAATCCTAAGCCATTCGAGGTTCTTTCACCGTTATTTTTTTAGATCTATACTGCGTCTATGCTTTTCTTGCCATCTAGAGTGTTTTCCCTAAAAGTTTTTGTCTAAATCGTTTCTCTCCGATTTTAGGGTTTCTAAACGGATTTTTGAAAAAAAAAATCTTTCTGGTTCTTTTTCTTCTTTGCTTTATGTATGTTTGCTTATACCCTGATCGTATGATTTCTTTTATTTTATGCATATATTGTCTTTTGCCTCTTCTTTTCTACTCCTGCTATGTTTTCACTACTCTTCTGCTATGTGTGCCTACCCTTTCATTTTTTGGACTTCGTTCATGTTCTTACATGCTTCATCTACTTGTGTTCAAGTTTGTATTATTTCCTTCTTCTGAACTCGTTTAGGCTCTGAGTTTTCTCAAATATGTTCTTCATGATTTTTCTTCCTTTGTCGTTCAAGCATGCTATCATATCTGTTTTTGTTGAGACTCTGAAACAAATGGTTTGCTTTCCATGTCTGATGCAATTATGAAACCCTAGGATTTGGGGGTTTCCTTTGACGACTTTATTTTTTTGTTCGAGTCAGGGTTCCACATTGGGACCCTGGACTCTCAGACTCATTATGAGTCTGCAGATTGAACCTGCATCTCCTTGCTTATGATTCTGAATTTTTCTTTGGTTCAATTCTCTTTTAAATAACTTAACAGTCTCTCCTTGATTTATAAATTTGTGTGTTTATATATGAGAACTCTTCTTTCAAAAAAAGGCTTTGCCAACTACTGATTGATCCCGAATTCCTTTAATTGTGTTCACTTGATTGTTACTGGTTTTCCCTAATTGAACCTTTCTTACCCTTTTTCCGACTTGATTCATTCAAGTAAAGTCTGAAATTTTAATTTTACTGGTCGATTCCCTTCCTTTTTTTACAAACC
>NW_017674514.1:0-6105 GCF_001879085.1 Nicotiana attenuata
CAGTGCATGAATGATAAAAGAGGATTGATACTTTCAAATAAAAGGTCAAGAACCTGGTTCTTGTACCAAAGGTTAGTAGTTCTGTGCATCCTTTAATACACGTCTTAAAAAGGGTACAAAACACAACTGCCATGTCATCCAACTTTTCAGACTCAGCTATCACGTCTCTTCACTTCAAAGCATTCCATCTCCCTCTGAATCGTTGCACTTCTCCATGCTCAACCGCCGTTTCAGAACCGGTCCCTATCTCTCTCTTCATAATTATTCACTCTTAAATAAATCCCCTCCATTCTCCACAAACCATAAGTCCTTCCTCAAAATCTCCCAAAGTACCTTCGCTTCATCTTTCCATGGCCGATACAACCTCCGACCACCCTGCCTCGGTCATACCTGTCACTGAAAAGTATACGGAGTCCTCCATTCATCCTGAGTCTTGTATAACCACTCCTACTCTCCCTACTGAAATCACACCTAATCCAATTTCTCCGTCTCTTTCCATTTCAGAAATCCCTAAAAGTGCTGATCCGTCCTTTCTATCCTCTGAGATGCCTACTAATCAAGGAATAAGTGGAGAACAAAGTCATGAGTGTGCAGAGGGCTCCGCCATTGTTACTACAGATTCCGTGGTGGCAGTAGTACCGATTGAGAAAGAAAATGTTGTATCTATCTTCTTGGTATCTGCTGACGGTGTTCTTTAAGAGATAATTACTCAAGAAAACGAGATACAGGGTATGGGGGAAAAGGGAGCTATAGTGACAGTTCAGAACGCTGCATTGGCAGAGACGACTGGCTTTCACATGAGGAACCTGATCCCTCTCCGGAGGACCCAGGTCAGGGCTCTCACTCCCAGGACAGTTCTGTCCCTGCATTCAATGTTGTGCCTCTGGACATTCAATCCCCTGAGATGAAGTCCAATGATGAGGAGGATCAAGATAACTTAGCTCTCGATGGGTTCATAGTTAAGCGGAGGGTTGTGTCCACTCCTGAATCTTCAACCAAACGACCTACTACCAGGGTGCAAGCTAAGGTGGCCTATGACTCTACCCTTCAGAAGAGCGGGAAAAACAGTAAGAAGAAAAGGAGGAAGTTGGTGAAAGACAGTGTACCCGTAACTGATAAGGCGATCCCTGTGGTAGAGGTGGAAGAAGAAACACCAGAAAAACCTGATTCACTGGTTAGACAGTCTCAGAAAAAGAAGCAGCCTACTTCAATAGAAAAGGGGTTAACCTCTAGCTCCAAATTGAAGGCGGTTGTGAGTGAGTTCTCAATGTCTGATGAGGATGTGCTGGTCAAATCCAAGGGAAAAGGGAAATTAAGTGGTGAAAAGTCTGGAAAACGTAAGTCTTAAATTATTCAGGACCCTGGTTCTATGAAGAGGATAAGGAGCAAAGTCAGTCTTGGCTCAGAACGCTTGAGGCACCAAAAGGTTATGTTGGGTCGTACGTTTGACCCAGCAATCTCTAAGATGGATGGTATGCGCCAAATTCTTGAAATGGTTGAGTTCTAATGATGGGGCATCTATTTCAAATAGATGGCCCTAAAGCTTATGAGGATGAGGTGCAAAGATTCTTTGCTAGCCTTTTTCCCGTTGAGACTGACCACATCTGTGCGTTGGTAAATGGAGTTGATATCGTGTTTGATGTAAAGTTGCTTGGTGAAATTCTTAAAGTTCCTACAGCCGGTGTGTCCATTGTAAGGGATGTTTGTCAGTTCAATTTCAGAAATGTCGTAGTAAAGGACAACGCAAATCAGAAGGGGGACCAGATCCATAAGAAGGCGTTACTCCCTGTCTATCACCTCATTTTTGAATTGGTCAACAAAGTTCTATTGCCTCAAGCTGAGAGGAGGTCCGTAACCTCTATGTCTGACATGTTCTTGATGGAGCAACTGGATAGCTTTAAACCTGTAAGCCCGCATGCTATTATGATTGAGCACATACAAATGGTAGCCACCTTCAAAGATGGCAATCATGGCCTTCCCTACGGGTTTCTGCTTACAAGAGTGCTCAAATTCTTTGAAGTGCCATTGAGGCAAGGCAAGGTGGGGACAAAGAAGCAGACCTTCTCACAGACGACATTGGAAGAATGCGAGTTCCGAGAGAAGAATGGGGGAGTGGGAAGTACATTGACTGTCTCACAGCTGATTAATACTCGGAATATTGAAATTGAGGAGATTCGTCGGTTAAAGGCTAGGAATTCTATCCTGGAAGGTCAGCAAGCCCAAGGGATTCTGGCGTCAAATGATGCACTAGCTCGTTTGGCAAAGGAGAATGCTGATCTCAGGGCGCAAGTAGAGACCCTGAAAGAAGAACTGCTCAATGAGCAAAAGTCGGCCAATGCCCGAATAGACCTTGTTCTCCAAACACTTGCTGCAACTTCCAAGCCTTCTACTCCTAGTGCCCCCTAAGTATCCCTTCAGTGACCAGTTTCTGGAAATGTTCTATAAGTTTTTTTTGTTTTGGCAGGTGTTTTGTTTTCTTTTTTTTATGTGGTTGGGATGAAACACTACTGCTCCTGTGATGTTCTAAACGTCAATACCACACAAGAGGGGGGTGATTTGTGTGGTACCCAATTTTCGTTCTAGAAGAACCTGGTTCTTCTAGGTATACTAACTCTACTGTTTGCGGAATAATAAGTACATAAAATAAAGAACACAGAGATTTTTACGTGGAAGACACCTGGCTCAAAAGGTGAAAAAACCACGACCTACTACTCAGTAGGATTTTCCCAAACTTCCACTAAAATCACCGAGCCAAAACAGCATTTACAAAACTCTTTGTAAACCTAAGGATTAACTCTAATCCCGTTGTAGCAACCAGCCTCTAACTGCTGCGACAACTTCAAGTTAACTCTAACTTGAATACTTAAAGTACCTATTACAATTGCTTCTAGATAAAGCTTAAAGGTACAATATGAAACACCTACCACAATTGAACTAGAAATAAAGAAAGACACATAAAACTCTTTATGGAGCTGGTTCTTCAATCTGGCTCATGTAGCTTCAGGTTTGCACACGTGAATCACACACGAACTGCTTGCAAAAAGCCTTGCTATTTTGCTCTCAATTCACGTTTAACTTCTGCGTTTTTGTGCAACACATGTAATGTGAGAACATCCTGCAATTTATAGAGTTAGTAGATGAAGAAATAACTAGAGTTCTGATGCAACTCTTCCTTGGTGGAAGAGTTGTATTTGATTTCAAATTCTAACTCCTTCCCTATCTTGGATAGTGTTCTCTTTGAGTAAGGATTCCTTCTCCTTATCAATTATGCAACATTTTCGATCAGGAGATATTAAATACACCAAGTTAAGCTTATCTCCTTCACGTGCATCCCACATGCTTGAATCTTCCCGTTTTTGTGCACTTGAGGGATGGATCTGGTTCATGCCTGAGTTCCTTTGTCAGTCTTCAAAACTAATCTTTACTTGGGCCAACAAATTCCCCCTTTTTGATGATGACAAACACTGTGCTTTTCATACACTTAGGCCCTGCCAGAACTCATCCCAACATCAACACAATGTTAGAAATATTTTTCCTTTTTATCACTTATCATCAAGGACCAGGTACATTCGGTTATAAATATCACTGTTCAAAGTGTAAACATCACTTGTTTAAAGTACAACCTTTTTCCCCCTTTTGGCATCATCGAAAAGTTGCATAGAAATGTGAGATAACCAGATTTTAAAACTTACTCATGGCCACTGGGGCTACTTCAAATGCAATCATGAATTAATCAGCATAGATCAAGCTAAGAATTTTAACCATCAAAGAAATATAAACAAACAATTAGAGCAAAAGGCAGTAAATTTCATTGATGATTGATAAGATTCTACCACAGAGCATAAGAAGAAATAAAAATATTGAAAACATGAGCAAAAGAAACAAAAAGTCCCAAATTGGGTCACTGGTTGATCTACACTAGGCTAGGATTTAAGGCTTGGAAGAGGTAGGGGTTGGGTTAATTGCTTGGAGAAGTTTCAGCATGTCTTGAAGAATTCCATCATTCTTCTCCTTTTCCCTTGCAAGTTCAGCTCTGAGAACATCTCTCTCAGATTGTACCTCAACCAATCGTGTCTTCAGCCTTGCTATCTCAGCATCCTTTGCCTCACTCTCCTATAATAGAGCTCTGACCTTGCTATTGATAGGTGTCCTTTTGGATGAACCGGGTTCATTGGGAATGGCATTGACCTCATAATCGCAAGCAAGCAGAGTATTAACCCCACTTCTTCATAGGTACCTTGAAATGTGAAAGCACAATTGTGAGAATGAAAGCATAGGGAATGGCATGAGTTTTGGTGCCATTGATAACTCTATCAGTAGGTCCGCGAGGGTTTCCTGTTCAGATGGAACAGGTTCATCTATATTTTTCCCAAGTTGAACCAACCCCTCAGCAGCTTCGCCAGACCCACTTCCCCCTGTTTTTCTTACGCTCTCTTATATTTCAGTAAATTCCTCTCCCCATACAACCATTGCACCAGTTTCTTTTGTTAGACTAATAGAAGTGGGTGAAGAATCAACCACTCTTTTACCTTTTCCCCTCACATCACTGCTAGCACCCTTGCTCTCTTTTTCTTTTCCCTTTTTATTTTTACCATCAACTTCTCCAGATTCTGTAGTCTCAACACCTTCTATAGATCCTACCAGTACAAATCTATTCTCCAAATTTGCAGAACTTCAGAAATTATCTCAGGAGTAACTTTAGAATCAGAAGATACCTGTTCAGTTTCGGAAGACCTACTTTCTTCCCCCTTAGTAGCACACTTAAATGAATCTTCAGATTTCTGGAATTCTTCTTCCCTACCTGCTTTCAATTGCTTGTTTATTTTCTTGATCTGCTCTCCTTCAGCGACAATCTTACAAGTCATCATCTTTACTCTACTTTTCTTAGAGATTGGTGTGATTGAAGGAGTGGTAGAAGGTGTGCAAGTGGTTTCCTGTGGTGGTGATGAATGATTTTCAGAGGTGTTTGACATATCTGGGCTAGGGTATGGAAGAGAAGAGAATTAGATTGTGTTTGAAATATGAAAGAAGAATGAGACTTTTTGACGACTTGAGATAGATGAAGTAAGGAATACACTAAAGCTGATCAATATACAGGGGAATAATTGATGGGGTAACTACAGCTTTTCAGACTCTTCGAAGTTTAATTAAACTGAAATTCAGTTTTGAAGAGACGTTGGAGTGTATCCCTAGAATCTAGATACTTCCATTCGGTTGGGACTCTTTTGAGTGGGACTGGTTCACTTGTAACGGATAAGTTCAAAAGGAGTTTGGTATTTGGTATGACTCTGCTCATGATCCAAATATAGTTATTTCAAATTATGTAGAGTGTAGAAAACATACCGTGTTATCTTGATGAACCGGGTTCTTCACTGATAATTCTCTTGTGTGAGTCTAAATTTGCCAAAATAGAGAAAAATATCATTAGAGATTAATGAGTCATTTTAACATATGGCACAAGAGTATACTATGGAAAGTATGAGACTGAGCAAGATTTAATCTAATTATACACAATTTACAGACTTTCTAACTAATTTTTTTTTCAATTTTTTTTCATTTTTTTTCGTTTAACCTTGAACTGGTCCTTTTAGGTGATCTTAATCATCCCTAATTCTAACCTGTTCCTCTCAAAGTGATCTCTACTTAAGGCTTTTGTGAAGATGTCAGCAATTTGCTTGTCAGTAGCACAAAACTCCACAGTGATCAAGCCTTTCTCACAGCTGTCCCAATAAAAATGGTGTCTAACATTTATGTGCTTAGTTCTCTTATGATGAACCGGATTCTTAGTCATACTAATAGCACTATAGTTATCACAGAAAATAGGAATGCAACCAACTTCAATGCCAAAATCTATCAGCTGTTGTTTGATCCATAGCAATTGAGCATAATCATGAAGCAGCAGCAACATACTCAGAATTAGCAGTAGATAAGGCCACTAAATTTTGCTATTTAGTAGCCCATGACACAAGACATGAACAAGGAAGTGTGCCATACCTGAGATGCTCTTCCTATCCACTAGGAAACCTGCATAATCAGCGTCAGCATATCCCATGTGACGACCCGAAAGGGTCATCACCTGTTTCCTTATTCTTTCCGTGCTTCCGA
>NW_017674514.1:12603-17744 GCF_001879085.1 Nicotiana attenuata
ATACTTGGCTTATTATATTATTTAATTACTGATTTTAGAACCTATGTGCTTTTACTTCTTTCACCGCTTTTAATTAGAAAAATTATCTTGAAACGGGTTACGCGTACGTATACCGCCCGTTTGGTGCGTCAAAAATCATGTCACGCGAACGTGTCCACAATTAATAATGCTTAATTATTATTAAGAAAAGTTTGGGCCGAAGTTGCGCGAACGCATACTCCGGTTTTGTTTTTAGAAGTGTAGTTGTGTTACGCAGACGTATACGCAACCACACTTCGTATTTTAAACGGCCCTAAAGGATATTCTATGAAATATTAGTCAATTTTGTATAACTAGGTCATGAACTTACTAAGAAGGCCATATGTGATTTAATGAACTTATGTAAACTAAAAATAATTAAAAACTTGTAACCTATTTTATTATTAAGAAAAGATTGAGCGAAGTTGCGCGAACGCATACCCCGAATTAATTTTGGATCATGGTCATGTTACGCGAACGTATACGGAACCATAATCGTGTTTTAAATGGCCCTGAAGGCTTGCTACGAATAATTAATTTTTATATCTGAATTAACACGAGGGCTATAGCAATTTGTTGTGGAATTAATGTTTAAAATAAAGTTGGGCCTGCTGAGAGGCCCAAGGGACTAGAATGTTTTTGTACTGCAAATGATCCCCAATTCCACTAAGGTCTGCGAAAGAACTCGAATCAGAGTAGATTAGCATTCAGTAAAAATGGGTTCGAACTCATATATCAACACAAAGCCCATTTTATTCGAGTTTGCAGCCCACAGTGCACCTTTCATTTCATTCGACAGTTACATAAAAATAACTTTGGACTTCGCTTTCTTTTCAAGTCCGAAAATATTGACTGAGTAATGCAAATCCATAAATTCCAATTACACCTGCTCATAATCAAATTGAACTGAAATTGAATATATTATTGAAAGACTAGAGCCTGATCTCCTTAAATCATAATTACCCACACTCAGACAACCTAAGAACACACTCAGTTAAGATTAGCGGATGAACATTGAGCAATTACACACGGTTAACATATTACTGGGCTAAGGCATGATTCAACAACTAATTTTCAGCAAGAAACTAATTATAATTGAAATCCTTGAGGCATACAGGTGCACCCAAACTGGCCATTCAGTCTCACAATAATCTCGATTCTATTACACATGACGTTACCTACTTAACATGCAGCTTGATTAAACAAATGTGGCATACTCAGTAGAACGAGAAATCTAAAAGGAGTCAGAATGGGATAAAATAGCTAATACCAAAGCAGAGCATGTCAAGTAATATTATCTATTACGCATACATATGCTCAGCTACTCTTATGGCTGTTAGACATACAAAATCTTAAATGCATAGATAAACAACTCAACCGACATGTAAGACTGCATCTCTATCACAAGATAGTTGAATAAACAGGGGAATCAAAAGGTTAATCATCTCAAAAACAAGTTGTATTCAAATCAAACTTCAATCTACATGTTTCATCAATCTCTTGCCCTTCAAGATTAAGAAAATACCTGGAAAAGAAATAACAAAAGGGAAGTAAGGATCAATAAGCTCAGCAACAGCACAACCCAGATTGAGCAATTGAAACCACAAAAATCAGTTCCAAATCAAATGGAACAGTAAACTTCAACGAAGCTTGACCCAAAAACTTTCCAGAACCAATATCAACTCATCTCAAATCCCATTATTGAAACACTATGGTTTTCAACAAATTGACAGAATTCGAAAATCACTGACAATGCGATCGAATAGTAGAAATTTTCTGCCCTTTTGTATTTTCTGGACTTTTTCTCTTGACAATATAGTGCTAATGATTATTTTTATTTTTGGAATTCTCCTCCAGTCCCCCCTTGGGAGGCAAGAATAAGCTGCTTTTATAAGCCAGCAAATAGGGCAGACCTTAAGAGTTCTGTTTTGCACCTGTAGTCCCTTTCTAGTTTTCATTTTTAGCTTAACAATCCTTCATTTATTGACTTGTTACCCAAGTTATACTACCCTAAAGCCTGAAAATGAAATTAGACCCCATACTAGAAGCTTTTAGGGGCTTCCCAATCTGTTACAACAAAGATTCCACCAGCTAAATTCCTAAACTAACCTTTAAAACCTCTATTTTTACTTCAAATTGATCCCATGACTTAAGTGGGCTGCTCTTGGGGTGAATCAAATAAACTGAGGGCCCAAGGACTCTAATCAAACCACGAGTGTTCTGAGACCCCCAAAACCCTGACCCAAACGATTATCACAAAACGAAGGCCAAAGAAAACTCGATCAATTAATCATGATTATGAACACATAATTAAATTTTAAACCCCTTTAAACAGAATTAATCCAAGATTAACCTAAAACTATTGCCTATCCGAATTAACACAGAAACAAGGAGGAAAGAAAGGAAAATAAAATGAGAAGAAAAGGCAACATGGCAATGAAGGAGATAGAAAAGAACAAGAACCCGGATAATTAAATCGCCGAGGAAGACGATGGAGAAAAAACGAGAATAATACCTTCAAAGTCGCCCAGACAAAGCTTTGATGAACTCTACAGCTTCGATCTGAGTCAAAACGAACATTACCCGTTTGTTCTCGAAGAAAACACACGGTCAATATCCGTTTCGAACCATATCGTTCATAGGAGTTTGAAAACTTGAAATATTTTCTTCCTTCGATTTAGATTCAACACTGGTCCGATTTGGCTAGGATTTGGAGAGAAGTAGTGATGGACTAGGGTTCAAGAGTGAGTGAGGGTTGCATGGCTGGATTTCGGTGGTGGTTGGAGCTGGAACGCCGGTGACAATGGCAGACTAGGGTTTGATATGGAGGAGACGAAGTGAGGGGTGTTTGGATGAACTGAAGGGTTCTGAGGTTTCTCAGACATTCTTATGTGATATTAGAGATCTGTTCTGGGCCATTAGATGGAAGAAATGAACGGCCAAGATCTAATCGAACCTATTTAAACTCAAAAGGACACAGCCCCACCCCCATACTACGTCGTTTGGTCAGGCAAGCTTGGACTAAGTGTAGTAACGGATTTGGGTCGGGTGTGAGACCAGTTGTCCGGGTATTGGGGAAAATATTTGGGCTTGGTCAAAAATTAAAGAATAGGCCCAAATCTGACCTTACCCTCCTTTGCTTCTCTTGTTTTCTTTTTCTTCTTTTTTTTTCAAAATTAAACTAAAATCCTAATTAATTCCTAACACCTAATTATCCTAAAAATAATAATTAAACCTAAATGATAATTACCACCACTAACGAATTAAAAAGGAAAACTACTAAAATCAAAAAAATTAACTCCAAAAGTGCAAATGAAACTATTTTGTGATTTTTCCTTTTTAATAAAATACTTAATTACCAGTTAATTCTTAAAAATGCAAAGTCAAACCCTAAATGCAAATGCAACTTTTTTTTTTGTATTTTTCACTAATTAAATTGCACAAATAAAAATGCAAACAATTAACAGAAAATGTCACAAAAATCCACAAAATTGCAAACACTGAAAAAAGTTATTTTGTTTTGAATTTCTGGGAGTAATTCATATAGGGCAAAAATCACGTGCTCACAACGACCAAAAGAATGAGTCTCAATCCAGAACAAAGAAAAGAAGAAAAAGAGCAAAAAGAAGTGAACTCAAAGTGCTGAAGCGGAGAAAGATGCGGACTGCCCAAGATATGATTAAAGTCACAAGTTTCGCATGTCCCGCCTTGATCCGAAGCTGAATAATGAACCAGCGGTTACAACTGACGAGCATCAAGATTCAGATCGGAGTCTGCAGCAAGAACCAGCCAAGACTCAAGATCAAGCTTCAGAAGATTTATAGATAGGAATCTGGTAACTCGTAGTTGATAGGCTTAGCTAGTTTAGCTTTTTATTTTCCACTTTGGTGTAATAAGGAGTTCAGCAAGCAGTAGCAGCAGCAACAGCAAAATCACATCTTCCTGGTAGTCTCAGCTACCAAAACTTCCAGAACTACACTGACTTGATTCCTTTATAGCCAAGGATATGTAGGCAACCTCTAAAGCAAGGTTCGTCAGGCTCTTTTCCAAAAAAAAAAAAATGCTTCGCATGGAGTTTCAAACGGGCAAAAATCTCTCATAATTGCTCATTTTATCTTTGCACGAAAACCCTTCGTGTCTCCGAGCAAAGAGGGACAGCTTTGAGCACGTGATTTTTACCCCACATGAATTACTCCTACAGAATTCCAAGGAATTAGATTTTTTCTTTTAATTGTTTGTTATTTTAGGAATTATTGTAGAATTTTTTCTAATTATTTGCATTTTTTCTATGCATGTTTAGTTTTATTTAATTCATGAAAAATAAAAAAATACATTGCATTTGCATTTAGGATTTAATTTTATATTTTTAGATTAATTAGTAAATTAGTTGTTGTATAGAAATGAAAAATCACAAAAAATAGTTCATTTTTGCATTTTAACTCTTTAATTTTGAATTTTATAGTTTCTCTTTAAATTTAGGATTTAATTAATTATTGTAAATACTATGTTGAGTAATTAATCTTTTGGTAAGTTAATTTAGTTTTTAAGAGTTAATTTAGATTTTTATTTTAATTTGAAAAGAAAAAGGATTTGAACTTGAAAAGGAAAAAGAGAAGAAATAAAAGAGATTCCGATTTTGGGCTTTTGCAATTAAATTTCCCCCAGGCCCAAGTGTTTAAATCCCCCTGAAACCGTTCAAGACCCGTGTCACGACCCAATTCCCATCCCCGGTCGTGATGGTGCCTCTCGTGAAGACAAGGCCAGCCAGAACAACACGAATACCTCTTTAAGCAATTATTAAGCTTTTAGCAAATCCAGAACAAGTGTATACAGTCATAAAATGCGGAAATAACAATACCAACATACGATACCAACCCGGCACAGCCCAAACCGGGGTGTCACAAGTCATGAGCTACTACAGAGTCTAAAATAAGTCTACAAAATGTAAAGTCTGATACAATGGTCTGAAGGAAACTCAAGATATGAAATAGGAGAGATAAGGGTTGCGGACGTCAACAGCTACCTCGTCGCTCCGACTAGCCTCCTAATCTGGGAAGAATCAGTGCTCAGGGGTAGACTCCGTAATGCCTGTATCTGCACACATGGTGCAGGGAGTAATGTGA
>NW_017674514.1:18642-26188 GCF_001879085.1 Nicotiana attenuata
ACTCTGAAGAAATTTGATGCTATTTGGGTGATTGTAGACAGACTGACCAAGTCCGCGCACTTCATTCCGGTTTGTACTACCTATTCTTCAGAGCGGCTGGCAGAGATCTATATTTGGGAGATAGTTCGATTGCATGGTGTCCCAGTTTCCATCATATCGGATCGGGGCACTCAATTCACCTCTCAGTTTTGGCAGGCTGTTCAGCGAGAGTTGGGTACTCAGGTGCAGTTGAGCACATCTTTTCACCCTCAGACGGACGGGCAGTCCGAGCGCACCATTCAGATATTGGAGGATATGTTACGTGCCTGTGTTATTGATTTTGGAGGATCATGGGATCGATTTCTACCGCTTGCGGAGTTTGCATACAATAATAGCTATCAGTCCAGCATTCAGATGGCACCGTATGAGGCCTTGTATGGGAGGCGGTGTAGATCTCCAGTTGGTTGGTTCGAGCCCGGGGAGGCTAGGTTGTTGGGGAAAGATTTAATTCAGGATGCATTGGAGAAGGTGAAGGTGATTCAGGAGAGAATCCGTACAGCACAGTCGAGACAGAAGAGCTATGCAGACAGGAAGGTTCGAGATGTATCTTTTATGATTGGCAAGAAGGTCTTGCTAAAGGTTTCACCCACAAAGGGTGTTATGAGATTTGGAAAGAAAGGGAAGCTGAGCCCGCAGTTTATTGGACCTTTTGAGGTACTTAGGAGGATCGGGGAGGTGGCTTATGAGCTTGCCTTGCCGCCTAGCTTGTCGGGCGTGCATCCAGTTTTTCATGTGTCTATGCTCCGGAAGTACATTGGGGACCCGTCCCACGTTTTAGATTTCAGTACAGTTCAGCTGGAGGGTGACTTGACTTATGAGGTAGAGCCAGCAGCCATTTTGGATCGTCAGGTTCGGAAGTTGAGATCAAAGGATGTTGCATCGGTGAAAGTGCAATGGAGAAGTCGGCCCGTGGAGGAGGCTACCTGGGAGACCGAGCAGGAGATGCGGAGCAGATATCCTCACCTATTTGAGACTTCAGGTATGTTTCTTGACCCGCTCGAGGACGAGCGTTTGTTTAAGTTGGGGAGGATGTGACGACCCGACCCGTCGTCACGTGAGTTACCGCCCAGTTTTCCCCATGTTATGCTTCCTTAAGTTTCATTATCAGTATTTGATGTGTTAGAGTTGGTTTGGAATGGTTTTGATAAGAAATGAGACACTTAACCTCTTTTAAGAAGGCTTAAGTTGGAAAAGTCAACCGGATGTTGACTTTTGTGTTAGAGGGCTCGGATTTGAATTCCGATGATTTGGTTAGCTTCGGGGGATGATTTTTGACTTAGGAGTGCGATTGGAATTGATTTTGGAGGTTCGGTGTAGACTTAGGCTTGAATTGGCGAAGTTAGCATTTTGGCGAATTCCGGTTGGTAGGTGAAATTTTGATCCGGCGGTTGGAATGAGATTCCGAGAGTTGCAGTAGCTTCGTTATGTGATTTTTGATGTGTGTGCAAAATTTCAGGTCATTCGGAGGTGTTTTGGTTGGGTTTCTGATCAAATGCGTGTTTCGGAAGTTTTAGAAGAACTTAGGCTTGAATTCGATGAGAAATGATGGTTTTAGTGTTGTTTGAGGTGTTTTAATGATTGGGAGCAAGTTTGAATAAGGTATTGGATCATGCTTGTATTTTTGGTTGAGGTCCCGAGGGCCTCGGGGTTATTTCGGATGGCTAACGGGATGTTTTGAACTTAAGAGATTGCAAACCTGTGCTGCTTCTGGTATTTTCGCTTCTGCGGAATTGGGACCGCAGAAGCGGTACCGCAGAAGCGAGAGGAGAGACGCAGAAGCGGCAGGGACCGCAGGTGCGGAATTGGTGATCGCATCTGCGGAGTCGCAGATGCGACAGGAGGACCGCAGATGCGGTATTTGAGCTCTTATGGGGATCCGCAGATGCGTTATTTTGTCCGCAGAAGCGGGAGGCACAGGAGCGGATATTGAACCGCAGAAGCGGATATGTCCGCAGAAGCGGTGCATTGACCGCAAAAGCAGGAGCCGTAGATACGGCCATGGAGCCGCAGATGCGGAAATAACTGGTCAGAATAGTTTTTATTTCCCTTCGCAAATTTTTGAAAGGGTTTCATATTTTCACTTCGGACTTGGAGAATTTGGGCGAGTTGGAGGAGAGGAATCAAGGGACTTCATTGAGGTAAGAATTTCTAAACCTAAAACACGATTTTATGGTGCAAACACATGAAATTAGACTGAAAACTCAAGGATTTAAGGTCAAAAATGGTGGTTTAGGGCTTGAAACCTAAGAGAACAAAAATGAGAATTTGAGGGGTAATTTGGGCTCCGATTTTGGTGTTCTTTATATGTATAGACTCGCGGAGAGATAAGAAATCCGGTGATGTAAAATTTATAATTTTTCGAGAAGTGGGCCCGGGGCTCGGGTTTTGCCAACTTCGTGATTTTCGATGTTTTTCGAGTCTTTTCGATTGGGTTATATTCCCTTAGCATATTGTGACGTATTCGTTGTGGTTTTGGTCAGATTCGACGCGCGAAGAGGTGAATTCGAAAGGCAAGGGCATAGCAAGCTAGGACTTTGGCCGGCTTGAGGTTAGTAATAAATGTAAATGCTGTGTTGAGGGTTTGAAACCCCGAATTTGCACAACGTAGTGCTATGTGAGGTGACTTGCAAGTCGGATAACGGACGTGGGGTAGAGCACCGTCAGGGATTGTGACTTGGTCCGTCCCGCTTATTAAAAATTGATACCTATTTGATTGTAGATTTGTAATATCCTTATAAAAAAATGGATTAATTGTCATAATTGGGCTTCGTGCCAACTACTTGAATCCTTCAGGGATTATTTTAATGGTTTCCTACCATATTTATAAATATTAAACTCAGTCCTGGTATTTAATACTGTGTTTGAAACCTCAGCCATTTTCTTAAATTAGAAATTAAATTAATATTTTTAAATGAAGTTTGGGCTGGATATTTTTATACTATTGTGTGATTTTTGGACTGAGTATGGGATCGGGCTGCACGCCGCAGCAGTATTATAATGATATTGATATGAGGCCAAGGGCCTGTTTGATGCCACGAGATGATTTATTATTGCGCTTGGGCCGTAAGGGGCCCCTCCCGGAGTCTGCACACCCCCAGTGAGCGCCGTCGACGTTAAATAAATGGAGCGGGCTGCACGGCCGCAGCGGGGTACTGGAGGTACCAGTTTATGTGTTGCATTGCATACTTCATTGCCATTTACTTATTTATCTGCTGTGATATTTTATAATTGTTTTTCATTAGTTTATTGAGTTGATATTATTTAGATTGAGCTGCTGTAATTATAGCTTACTTTGTGCCTGTCCAGGATTTCTTACTCTCAACCCTTATTTATGTTTATTACTTTCTGGGTTGGAAGTACTCACAATACTCCCTGCACCTTGTGTGCAGATTCAGGTACACCACAGGGTGAGTGAGGACTTGATTAGCGGAGCAGCATTTATCCGGGAGTATCGAGGTAGCTGCATGGCGTTCGCAGCCTTGATCTCTCCCATCCATTTTATCCTTTTATTCGTATTTTTCTTTCCTAGACAGACTTGTGATAGGTGAATATTCCGTTTCAGAGGCTCATGTTCGTGACACCAGATCTGTGGGCTATTTAGTATTTTATCTTGGGATTTTTGAATGTTAGAAATTATTTCAGAGGTTCCGCATTTAAATTGCTGTTTTTACTTGTGAATATTCATTTATCCACCTAGGTTATTTGGTCAAGGTTGTGTAAATGGTCGGGCTTGCCTAGCAGTGTGTTGGGCGCCATCACGACCGGGGTTGGGGTCGTGACATTTAATTTGGCTACTAATAGTGCAAATTAAATACTAGGGTTTAATTTTAAAGTTGTAGTTGGCCGTTTTCAAGCAACAAAAGGGATTAGGGGAATAGAAGGGAGGTGACGGAGGAACTGGGAGAGAGGAGAGGAGAGAGAAGGGGAAATTGGAACATATAGCGGAAGGTAATGTAAGGAGACTCCTTGCATGGACTGCATACAAATTGCAAATAATATAGATGAAACTACATAAGCTACCTATTAAAATAAAGTATTTACCCGTCTTTACCCATTGTTAAACTTATTATAATATATACCTTTTTAACTAAAACTAATTTCCAAACCTACCCATCCCCAGTTTTGTTTGACCATCTGATAATCTTTTCTTCCCATTTGAAAGATCCACAATCATGTAAATACCATCATAAACCTTCATTGACGTTGCCAAGAGTACCACACCGTAATAATCTTCTTTTCAACTGATTACTAGTCATTATCACATAAAAATAATGGATATAATTTAAAATCTGGAAAAAAAAATTGAAACTCCATATGAATGAGTTCAAAATGCCAGATCTGATTTTTTATAGTGTTTTACTGTTGAAATTCGTTAGTTATTGTTCTTTGATGTGTAGATTGTACCTTTGATGCTGGTTTTCGGAGATTTATTGTACAAAAATTTAAATCCACCATTGAAGGACCTTGAAGCTTGAAACTCATAACTTAGTTTGTTTGAGTTTTTAATTATTTTGATCCTATCCTGCATGGGTTTGTTTGGAAAGTTGATTGGAGGTTGTAGCTAAAGTTTTAGTCAATTTGGTGAAGATTTTGTAGTAGATTTAGAAATTTGAATTGAAATATAGTTGAACTAGAGAAGAAGACGAATTTGTATTGTATACCCAAATAATATACAAATATATCATTTTGATATACAATTCATTCCAACATATACTATTACAGTATACAATATAATATTATAGTATATTGTTATAATTTGCTCCTTTTTACACTTTTCCATTGGGTCCTTTTTTTAAATTTTGGGTTGAAATTGAGTTGAACTATCAAAGAAGATAGATCTGTACTGTATACCAAAATGGAATATTGTATACTGTATTGGTATACAATAATTAATTCAAGAGTATATAATTAACTGCAATAGTATATTACTAAGTTTTTTAAGGAATGAACCAATCCTCTATATACCAAAATAACATATTATATACCATTTTGGTTAATTCAATAGTGTATAATGCGAAGAAGTATTTGTACTATATACCAAAATGATATACTATATACTATTTTGGTATACGGTTCATTTCATGATATACTATTATAGTATACTATATAATGTAACAGTATACTCTTACAATTAGGTCTTTTTAGAATTTTTTTGAAACTTTTATTGACGACTAATATTATTTCAGTTTAATAATTGAACTAAAAAAATCTTTTTTAAACTCTTTGCGTACAATTGTATACCCTGTTGGTATATCTATATACTATATTGGTATCATATGTTAGTTGAAATATTTTTTGGTTGTATTGGCTACATTTAATTGGTACACTATTTGATTTTTCTTTAATAATAGCTATAGGGAAGGAGATCAAGGTTTGCATGGTAATCACGTGTTGATTCTTAGAATCTGATTATGTAATTTATGGTGCTCAACATCTGTCAGTGTGATATTCAGTGAATTAGATCAGGTGACAACAACAATTATTTCAGTTTAATAATTGAATTAAAAAAATGAGAAAAAAAACATAAGGAATATTATACTAGTTATATTTTAAAAAAAGGTGAACAAATATTTAATATATCAGTTATTTTTACTTATTGTATAAAAAAAGAAATAATAAAAAATAGTGAAAACAGTAAATGAAATTAGATTATGAAGAGAAAAGGAATATAAAAAAAAAGTTAAATGAAATTAGAAAAGGAACAGGAACTAAAGAAAATAAAAGAAAAAATAAGTTAAATGGAATTAGAAAAGGAACAAGAAATAAAGAAAAAATAAAATGAAGAAGCAGTCAAAATTGAGTGTGAAATAAGTTACGATTTGGGCAAAAACAAATGAATAGAAAAAGAGAAAAAAGAAAAGATAAGAAGAAAACGAGAAAAGAAAGAAATAAAGGAAAAAAAGAAAAGAAGCATAGAAATAAAAAAGGATTGGAGAAAAAAGAGAAAATTCCCCGCAAAAACTACTATGGGCGAAAAATGTAATTAGTTGATGGACAGAAAAACAAACGGGTAGATAAGAGTAAATAGTTTTTTTTTTTGTGGGTAACCGTGTCATTCATTCGAGAATCTGTCACGACCCCAACCCCGGTCTTGATGGCGCCCAACACACTGCTAGGCAAGCCCGACCATGTACACAACCTTAGCCAATTAATCTAGATAGATAAATAAATATTCACTAATAAAATACCAAATTTAAGTGCGAAATCTCTGAAATAATCTCTAATATTCGAAAACCCCAAAATAAAATACTAGTCAGCCCACAGAATCTGATGTCACGAACATGAGCCTCTAATACAGAATATTCACCTAATCACAAATCCGTCTAGGAAAGAAAATGCAAATAAAAGGATAAAGATAGATGGGAGAGATCAAGGCTGCGAACGCCATGCAGCTACCTCGATACTCCCAGATCCTGCTGCTCAGCTAACAAATCCTCACTCACCCTGTGGTGTACCTGGATCTGCACACAAGGTGCAGGGAATATTGTGAGTACTTCCAACCCAGAAAGTAATAAACATAAATAAGGGTTGAGCGTAAGAAATCCTGGACAGGCACAAAGGAAGCTATAATTACAGCAGCTCAATCTAGATAATATCAACTCAATAAACTAATGAAAACAATTATAGAATATCACAACAGATATATAAGTAAATGGCAATCAAGTATGCAATGCAACACATAAACCGGTACCTCCAGTACCCCGTTGCGGCCGTGCAGCCCGCTCCATTTATTTAACGTCGACGGCGCTCACTGGGGGTGTGCAGACTCCGGGAGGGGCCCCTTACGGCCCAAGCGCAATAATAAGCCATCTCGTGGCATCAAACAGGCCCTTGGCCTTATATCAATATCATTATCATACCACTGCGGCATGCAGCCCGATCCAATAATCAGTCCAAAATCACATAAGCCTTTCGGCATAATAGTATAAAAATATTCAGCCCAAACTTTATTTAAAAATATTAATTTAGTTTCTGCTTTAAGAAAAATGGCTGAGTTTACAAAACAGTGTCAAACACCAGGACTGAGTTCAATATCAATAAATATGGTAAGAAACCAGTAAAAATAATCCCGGAAGGATTCAAGTAGTTTGCACGAAGCCCAATTATGACAATTAATCCATTTTTATAAGGATATCACAAAACTACAAACAATTAGGTAGTAATTTTATTAAGCGGGATGGACCAAGTCACAATCCCCGACGGTGCTCTACCCCACGCCCGTTATCCGGCATGCAAGTCACCTCACATAGCACTACATTGTGCAAATTCGGGGTTTCAAACCCTCAACACAGCATTTACATTTATTACTAACCTCAAGCCGGCCAAAGTCCTAGCTTGCTATGCCCTTGCCTTTCGAATTCACCTCTTCGTGCTTCGAATCTGACCAAAACCACAACGAATACGTCACAATATGCTAAGGGAATATAACTCAATCGAAAAGACTCGAAAAACATCGAAAATCACGAAGTTGGCAAAACCCGAGCCCCGGGCCCACGTCTCGAAAAAT
>NW_017674514.1:26200-88509 GCF_001879085.1 Nicotiana attenuata
AGGAGACGGGGAATGATATTTCGTTTCTAGGAGGCGGGCCAATGTGGCCAGGAGGGTCGAGATGGTTTTGTCACGGGGAGGTGGTCAGGGGTCTAACAAGTGGCCCCATCAATCAGGCAGATTCAGTGGTACCTCGTCTGGAGAAGGGATTCGAATGGTAGAGGCCATCCTCCTAGGCCCTTTCAGTCAGCGCTTCAAGCTTTTCACGGTGCTTCAGGCGGCCGTGGTTCTCATACACAGTATTCTGATCAGCAGCCCTACAGTGCACCACCAGCTCCTATCAGTGCACCGCCGCTCCAGAGTTTTCGGGGGGTCATTCAGGTCGTCAGGATCAGTTTCAGTTTCCTCAGCTGTAGCACTCAGGTGGATGCTTTGAGTGTGGCGAGTATGGTCATATTCGGAGGGCTTGTCCGAGGTTAGTGGGTACTCAGTCACAGCAGCAGGGTTCCCGTGCTATGGTTCAGGCACCAGGTGTTCCACAGCCTGCCCAGCCAGCCAGAGGTGGGGGTAGAGGTGCCAGAGGTGGAGGTAGAGGTGCTAGAGGTGGAGCTCAGGCCGCTAGGGGTGGAGGCCAGCTAGCAGCAGGCCATCCCAGAGAGGTAGTCCAGGGTGGTGGGGCCCAGCCCCGATTTTATGCTCTTCCAGCTAGGCCGGAGGCTGAGGCTTCCGATGCAGTTATCACAGGTACGGTTTTGGTTTGTAGTAGGGGTGCTTCAGTTCTATTTGATCCAGGGTCTACCTACTCTTATGTGTCATCTTATTTTGCGCTGTATCTGGTCATACCCAGTGATTCTCTGAGTATTCCTGTTTATGTGTCCACCCCCGTGGGTGATTCTATTGTGGTAGATCGTGTTCATCGTTCTTGCATGGTTGTGATCGAGGTTCTTGAGACCCGAGTAGACTTATTATTGCTGGACATGGTCGATTTTAATGTCATACTGGGGATGGACTGGTTGTCACCTTATCATACCATCTTGGATTGTCATGCCAAGATTGTGACCTTAGCCCTAGCGGGTTTACCTCGTTTAGAGTGGAGAGGGACTCCTGGTCATTCTACCCGTAGTGTTATCTCATATATGAAGGCTCGGCGAATGGTCGAGAAGGGGTGTTTGGCCTATTTGGCATACGTTCATGATTCCAGTGCTGAGGTTCCTTCCATTGATTTTGTGCCTGTAGTTCGTGAGTTTCCTGAGGTATTTCCTTCAGACCTACCGGGTATGCCACCCGACAGGGATATTGATTTTTGCATTGACCTAGCTCCGGTCACTCAGCCCATTTCTATTCCGCCATATCGCATGGCCTCGTCTGAGTTGAAAGAGTTGAAGGAGTAGTTGCAAGACTTTCTTGATAAGGGCTTCATTAGACCCAGTGTCTCGCCATGGGGTGTGCCGGTGTTGTTTGTCAAGAAGAAGGACAGATCGATGAGAATATGTATAGATTACCGGCAATTGAACAAGGTCACAATCAAGAATAAGTACCCATTGCCGAGGATTGAGGATTTGTTTGACCAGCTTCAGGGTGCCCAAGTGTTTTCTAAGATCGACTTGAGATCAGGCTACCATCAGTTGAAGATTATGGCATTCGATATCCCTAAGACAGCATTCCGCACTCAGTACGGGCATTATGAGTTCTTGGTGATGTCATTCGGGTTGACGAATGCCCCGGCAGCTTTTATGGATTTGGTGAACCGAGTGTTCAGGCCTTACTTGGATTCGTTTGTGATATTCTTCATTGACGATATCTTGATTTATTCCAGCAGTCAAAAGGAGCATGGGCAGCATTTGAGAGTGGTTCTTCAGACTCTGAGAGATAGTTAGTTGTACGCAAAGTTTTCAAAGTGTGAGTTCTGGTTGAGTTCAGTTGCTTTCTTGGGGCATGTGGTTTCAGCAGAGGGTATTCAGGTAGATCCAAAGAAGATAGAGGCAGTCAAGAACTGGCCTCGACCCACATCAGCCATAGAGATCCGGAGTTTCTTGGGTTTGGCAGGCTACTATCGTTGATTCGTGGAGGGGTTTTCATCTATTGCAGCCCGGATGACCAGGTTGACCCAGAAAGGTGCCCAATTTAAGTGGTCGAATGAGTGCGAGGCGAGCTTCCAGAAGCTCAAGACAGCCTTGACTACGGCACCAGTGTTGGCTTTGCCCACAGGTTCAGGCCCATATACAGTTTATTGTGATGCATCTCGTGTTGGGCTTGGTGCGGTGTTGATGCAGGATGGCAAGGTCATTGCTTATGCTTCGCGCCACTTGAAGATTCATGAAAAGAACTATCCAGTCCATGATTTGGAGTTAGCAGCCATTGTTCATGCGCTGAAGAACTGGAGGCATTATCTGTATGGCGTGGCATGCGAAGTGTTCACGGACCACAAGAGTTTGCAGTATTTGTTCAAGCAGGAGTTAAATTTGAGGCATAGAAGGTGGTTGGAGCTATTGAAAGATTATGATGTCACTATCTTATATCATCCGGGAAAGGCCAATGTGGTGGCCGATGCTTTGAGTAGGAAGTCAGCCAGTATGGGCAGTTTGGCATATATTCCGGTCGGTGAGAGACCGCTTGCCTTGGATGTGCAGGCTTTGGCCAATCAGTTCGTGAGGTTGGACGTTTATTAGCCCAGCCGCATATTAGCTTACACAGTTGCTCGCTCTTCTTTATTGGAGCGTATCCGAGACCGGCAGTATGATGATCCTCATTTATGTGTCCTCAGAGACACGGTGCAGTACGGAGATGCCAAGCAGGTCACACTAGGAGATGATGGAGTTCTGAGAATGCAGGGTCGTATTTGTGTGCCTAATGTGGATGGACTTCGGGAGTTTATTCTAGAGGAGGCCCATAGTTCCCGGTACTCTATTCATCCGGGCGCCTCCAAAATGTATCAGGACTTACGACAGCACTACTAGTAGAGGAGAATGAAGAAGGACATCGTTGCGTATGTGGTTCGGTGTTTGAATTGTTAGCAGGTTAAGTACGAGCATCAGAGGCCTGGCGGTGTGTTCCAGAAGATTGAGATTCCCGAGTGGAAGTGGGAGCGTATCACTATGGACTTTGTTGTTGGACTCCCATAGACTCAGAAGAAGTTCGATGCAGTATGGGTTATTGTCACCAAGTCAGCATATTTCATTCCTATGGCAGTCTCCTATTCTTCCGAGAGATTAGCTAAGATTTATATACGGGAGATTATTCGACTTCATGGTGTACCCGTGTCTATCATTTCGGATCGAGGTACGCAGTTTACCTCACATTTATGGAAAGCAGTTCAACGAGAGTTGGGCACGCGGGTTGAGTTGAGCACATCGTTTCATCCTCAGACGGACAGGCAGTCCGAGCGGACTATTCAGATTTTGGAGGATATGCTCCGAGCTTGTGTCATTGACTTTGGAGGCTCGTGGGATCAGTTCTTGACTTTAGCAGAGTTTTCCTACAATAACAGCCACCAGTCGAGTATTCAGATGGCTCCTTATGAGGCTCTATATGGTAGGCGGTGTCGGTCGCCGCTTAGATGGTTTGATCCGGGAGAGGCTCGGTTGTTGGGTACGGATCTAGTACAGGATGCCTTGGACAAGGTCAGGATCATTCAGGACAGGCTTCGTACAGCTCAGTCCAGGCAAAAGAGTTATGCCGACTGCAAGGTTAGAGATTTGGCTTTCATGGTCGGTGAGCGGGTATTGCTTCGAGTGTCGCTTATGAAGGGCGTGATGAGATTCGGGAAGAAGCGCAAGCTTAGCCCTAGGTTCATTGGCCCATTTGAGGTTCTTGATCGAGTGGGAGAGATGGCTTACAGACTTGCGTTGCCGCGGAGCTTATCAGCCGTACATCCAGTATTTCATGTGTCCATGCTTCTGAAATATCACAGCGATCCATCCCACGTGTTAGATTTCAGCACTGTCCAGTTGGACAAGCATTTGTCCTATGAGGAGGAGCCGGTAGCTATTCTAGACCGACAGGTTCGTCAGTTAAGATCAAAGAGTTTTCCTTCTATTTGTGTTCAGTGGAAAGGTCAGCCTGCCGAGGCATCGACCTGGGAGTTGTCGCGCCCCCTTTTTCTCGCGAAATCGGGTTTGTGACATTTGGTTGGGACAACTCCTTCCTTTTGGGAAAGGGGTTTTGCAATTTTGAAGAGTCGCCACCTAACAATTTTAAGGTGCGTTAGGGCACCTAAGGGGGTTCAACTACAACTACTTTGATAACCAGAGATAGGGTAAGGGCTTGAAATTATCCCAAGGGGAAGGTTTTAGGCACCCCTCAGGATCCACTGGTGTGGTTCCCGTCCAGATAGTTTTTGTGAATTTGTGCAATTAGAAAGTAAACAAGTAAGGCTCAAGTAATAGGGGATTTGAGTTAAAATACACAAGCGTTTGAAAACAGTTAATGAAAGCAAGGTTTTGAAAGAGTTATAATCTAAGCATGCTGACGAACATAAAAGGGGTCCTAGGTTTATTTGTAATATGGATCACATCAATGCAATACCCGGTAATCACTCCTCAAAAGAGGGGCTACACGTGGTATTAGCGCACCGGTCATCATATCCATATCTACCCTTCCCGCCCCGTTAAGGTATTAAAGCACGAATTGGTCTGGACCTCTATTGCATGCTATTACCCGTCCCATTCCTATCAGTCCCGGAGGAATTTAGGACTACTATTCCTATAAGCGGGAGGATTTTAGGCTGACTCTTGGGTATTAAAGGTGAAAAGACTAAGGCAACATTCAAAACACATAGGACTGCATATTAGGGGAAACATGTAAACAACTAAAAGGCTCATATATACCTCCTCAAGTAAAGCACATAAATAACATGACTTAAAACACATTTAGGGCCAGAATTCAAAGTGCTAAGACAGGGGAATTTCAGTTGTTGAAGCAGACCCATTTATTACATAACTCAGATAAGAAGACCGAATCAGGCCTACCTGCTGGTTGTAGCAGTAGCTAATTAAACAAAGGCGGATTCAATTATATTGTTATTACCTAAGGCTTACCTAAGTGTGTATTGATGATACCCTATAAGCATGATATCTATTACTGATTTAAAAATGGCAAAGCAGTAACAGTTTAAAATGAGTAATTGGGATTCTATAGGCATGCTTTCTAAACCGCATTAGGAGTAGGTTGCTTGAATTGATTGAAACAGTATGAGTCAAATTGATTTTTTAACTAAACTGGTTTCAGATCTTATAGACGTAATCTCTATTGTTACTGATATTAATCCCTACAGACATGGTATCTAGTATTAAAGGCTGATTTGGTCCTATAGGCATGGTATCTAATTAAGTGTAGTAGGCAGGATTTATTTGATCACAGCGAAATTCCTATAGACATGATTTCTATAAAATATTGATATTAACCTTATGGGCATGACATCTAATTTTGAATTTGATTTTAACCTTGTAAATATGACGTCTGGTTATAGCCATTATATCCTATAGGCAGGATATCTAATTGTGGAAGTGAAACAATGCAGAAATTTATTAGATAGATCCTATAGGCATGTTATCTAAGTGTAGAATTAACACATGCAGAACTTTATTAAATAGATCCTATAGGCATGTTATCTAAGTGTAGAATTAAAACATGCAGAATTTGAAAGCAGGTCCTATAGGCATGTTATCTAAGTGTAGAATTAAAACATAAAGAATTTGAAAGCAGGTCCTATAGGCATGTTATCTACCCTCCTAATAGCTAAACATACATAATTACTCCGTCTCTTTCCACTAGCCAACCCCAATATTTGTTTACAAATTATTACAGACCAAATACTGAATTACATCAGAAAAGTATAAAATAAGAAGTTACAACCATAGGATGCCTGATTCTGACTTCCTCTCTGAGTTATGGAACAAACTACCTCAAATGCCACTTGTTTCAAAGCCTTTCTCAGACCTGGGTGTGTCAAAGTTCCCTAAGGGCCTCAAGTGACCCCGGGCAGTGCTTACACCCAGGTTTGCATAACCAGATAAAGAACGATTGCAGTGTGGAATGGCCAGCCCTTATGTGTCGAAGATCAGAGGGAGCTCAGGGTCCCAAGGCAAGGCTCACACAAGAGGGGCAGAACTTAGGTTCTAGGAATATAGTGAAAGTGCAGAACATAGATTTGTCTAAAACCGGACTGGGAAATAATAAGTGATAATGGAGATTTTGAAAATAGTAATAGTGCATTCAACTACGCAGAATCAGTAACTATAGAAAGGGGTCAGGGGTTTTGGGAATACATTTCATGAAGCATATGACCTTAGGAGGGGTCAGGTTTGGACATGCACAGGAATAGATGATGCTGGCATGCTCACAAACCAGCCAGAGAATACAAACACAAAGAAGGGATATGGGGTTTAGTATTCATAAGTCAGCAAATCACTTAACAACCGACTATCAAAGTACATACATAGGGAAACATTAACTTAGAAGGGGAAGGGAACATATTTCAGCATGCTAGTAATGTAAAAAGACTGCACAAACACTGGCAGAAGTAAACATGAATGAGAAACTGAAGCAACTTAAAGAAACATATTATTATTAAGGCTTAAAGAGTAAACTAGGACGTACCAGTAGAGAAGCAAAGCGCATAAAGATAAAGCAAACAAAAGTACACAGTCTAGCCTTGGCTTTCAGCCGGCTAGCCAAAGCGATGGCACAAGTAGCAGTAGAGAAGAGAGAGTTTTAAGTGTAAGTGTGTGTTTTGAACTCAAGTTGTTCATCTTGGAAAGAAAAGAAGGTGGGTATTTATAGTTTTGAAAACAGGTGAGGAATAAGGTAATAAGTAAAGTTTTAACATAAGTATAGAAACAATCACCAGTCAGAATCAATTACACAAGTGATTCCCCTTTAATTAAGGAATCACTGTTTAACGGGTAGAAGCAGGTCTAATTAAGGGAACAAAATCAATTTGGAAGCAGGCTGATTATTGCCATATAAGGGGCAGTAAAAGCATGCAGTGAACAATCAAGTCTGAGTACAAAAGGGAAAGAAATCAGCAAGGTAAAAACATCACAGTAAAGGGAAAAGAATCAATTAATTTTAAACAGGTGAGTGAAATCAGGGCTCATATAAGAAACGCTTTTGCAATAAGTCACAAGATCGAGATCAATCAAGGAAGGAACATGATTCTACACTTCAGTATATAAATGGAGTGAACAAAACATCAGTCATTCGAGGCCAACCACATTGATAAAAGAAACAACATACAATAGCAGCATAAATAAGCATAGGATTCATTAGATAGCCAAGGCTCACATATGTAGCCAAAGTGTAGAAGAGAGTTAGAACAAGTACAGGTCTTGCAGTAACAAGTGACGAAACCATTTTGAAAGATTAGGGTTTCAACCATAGTCTAGTTGAAAGATAGTAAAAATAAGATAAGTCATCTAAGAAAGAGAGAGTCAGAAACAAAGAACTTTAATCGAATCCAGTGCATACTCAAACAAGCAGTTTCAGACCAAGAAGGCCTGGGGATTCTCAACAATAATTGAGTTTAAAAGATGATAAAACAAATAAGTCAAATAAGAACGAGGAACTTAATAAAACAAGTACACATCTAACAAACAGTTTCAGAACTCGAATGAGACTACAAAGGAACATGCAAAACAGATAGAAGAACAACATGAGCAAAACTTAGCAAAATCATAAACACGTTAAAATCAGAGATCTTTGAAAAGAAAAAACTTAAAGGAAAACCCTAATCGGAGAAGATGAAGGGTCGTTTTGAAAGAAAGTTGAAAACTTTCGAGAAACACTTAAAACACTCATAGCAAGTACAGATCTAAAGTAGATCTGAAAGAAATCGAAAGGTCTTAAAGGTTATTGTTTCGAAAAACCAAGAAAAGGTGAGAAAGACCTTGAAAGTTGCCGATCTAACCAGAAGAGTCAAGGATCTGACTCGAACAGCCATGGCTGGTCGGAGAAAGGTCAGGGATGACCGGAGAAAAGCCATGAACAACAGTCGAGCAAGGAATGGACCAGACTCCTTCGAGGTCTGGTCATGAAACCATAGAACCAAACACATATCTTGACTTGTGGCATAGATTCCACAAAACAAAACACATTTTACAAAAATTCCCATTTTCTCTCATTCAATTCACTAATTTAATGATAAAAATAATTATGGAATATGAAATATAATTAATTTCGGATAAAGAACACTTACCCCAATCAAACACGTGAAGAACCCCTCAAATATCACCCAAATCGGATGTCTACAACTCAATATATGACAAAAATGGCCAAACCTTTAAATATATGCTTCTGCCTAGACCTTTCGTATCTGCGAAACATTAGCCGCTTCTGCAGTGTTGCTACCCAAAAGTCGCTTCTGCAAAAAAGTAATGACTCGGCCGGTCGTTTTGAGAGTAATAACCTTGATCCCTTATAAACTGCTTTCCCCGTATCTATTTCTGCTTATGTGACTTGCCGGGAGGATTTGGTTGTGGGTTCGGAGTGATTTGGGATACTTAGTCCCCAAAACGGAAGCTTAAGTTCTAGGATTTTGACCGTGGTTGAAATTGTGAGAAGACGACTCTGGAATAGAGTTTCGTCGGCCCCGTTAGCTCCGTTGGGTGATTTTGGACTTAGGGGCGTATCTAGATTGTGAATTGGAGGTCTGTAACAGAATTAGGCTTGAAATGGCGAAAGTTGAATTTTTGGGAAGTTTGACCGGAAGTGGACTTTTTGACAT
Source organism: Nicotiana attenuata (assembly GCF_001879085.1). Taxonomy (NCBI): domain Eukaryota; kingdom Viridiplantae; phylum Streptophyta; class Magnoliopsida; order Solanales; family Solanaceae; genus Nicotiana; species Nicotiana attenuata. The sequence goes on from NW_017674514.1 coordinate 34,863, forward strand.
CGGGGTCGGATTTTGATTCCGGAAGTTGAAGTAGGTCCATAATGTCGAATATGACTTGTTTCTAGAATTTGAGGTCAATCGGACGTGATTTGATAGGTGTTGGCATCGGTAGTAGAAGTTTGAAGTTTCTAAGTTCATTAAGTTTTAATTGGAGGATGATTCGTGTTTTTAGCGTTATTTGATGTGATTTGAAGGCTCGACTAAGTTTGTATGATGTTTTAGGACTTGTTGGTATGTTTGGTTGAGGTCCTAGTGGCCTCAGGTGAGTTTTGGATGCTTAAAGGATCAAAATTTGACTTGTGCTAATTGCCGAAGCTTTCAAGCTTCTGGTGTTTTCACACCTGCGGTGGGGAGACTGCATGTGTGGGCACCCACGTGCAAGGGAAGGACTGTAGGTGCAGTCTGGAGGAGCTTGACATGTGATCACAGGTGCAACATGAAGGCCGCATGAGCGGAGTCGCTTCTGCCGAAGCTTCAATCCAGAAGCGGAGAGGCCTGGGATCGCAGAAGCGGAAGGGTCTCCGTAGAAGTGAGATCGCAGGTGCGATCCCTGGTCCACATAAGAGGAAACCCTGGCCGTAAGTGGAATCCGCACCTGCAATAATTTTTCCGCTGGTGTGGCATCGCAAGTGCGATTCAGAGCCCGCAGGTGCGAGCATCGATGGGCAGAAAAGGCTAAGTTCGAGGGTTTTATCCCATTTTTATTTTGGCACTTTGAGAGCTTGGATTTGGGCAATTAATTGAAGGATTTTCAGAGAAAGTTTTTGGGTAATGATTCTTAACTTCTTTATGGTTATACTCCACTAACCCATAGTTGATTTCATTATTTAATTAAGGAATTTGGTTGAGAAATTTTGGGGAAAAGTTGGAAGTTCTTCAACTATGTTTTTGAGTATTGATTCGGATTTTGATATCGGATTTGGATAATTTTGGTACGGGTGAACTCGTGAGTGAATGGGTGTTCATATCTTGTGACTTTTACCCGATTTCTAGACGTGTGCCCGGGTCGACTTTTTGGGGAAATTTTTAATTTCTTACTTAAGCCTTGAATTCATTAATTAGATTAGTTTGTTATACTTATATTTATAGTATGTAATTACTTTACGCTAGATTTGGGCCATTCAGAGTCGAAAAATCATGGAAAAGGTATTGGTACTGATTGATTGAGCTTTGTTCGAGGTAAGTAGCTTGCCTAACCTTGTGTGGGGGACATTCCCTTAGGATTTGGTACTGTTGTGATATGTGAGCTCCGTGTACGTGAGGTGACCAGTGCGTACATGGGCTTTTTGTTGTAAAATTTGATTTTTACAAAGTAATAACATGTTTCATCTTAATTGAGTTATACTAGCATGTGTAGTTATCCTGTTTAGCCTAATATCGCATGTTTACGTGTATTAAATGCTTATCTGAACTCTGTGCAACATGCTTAGCGCAATTCCTGTTTTTTCCTTGACTTGTACTTAATCTAAATTGTAGGATTTCTTGTTGTAACTGTTATTTCCATTATTTTGAACTGCGTATTTACTTTGGGACTACGGGAAGGTATCCCGGGAGATCCCCCTGCATATTTACTTTGAAACTACGGGACCCCGGGAGATCCCCCTGCATATTTACTTTGGGACTACATAATGGTATCTCGGGAGATCCCCCCTGCATATTTACTTTTGGGACTACGAGACGGTATCTCGGGACATCCCCTACGGTTTTACCCCTCTGTACTGTACTGTTATTCTTCTGTAATTTCCTCTTTTTTAATTTCCACTCTCTTATTACATTGCAATATTTTTATTCTGCTGTATTTAATTTATGTACACCAGTAGGGCCCTGACCTGACCTCGTCACTACTCGGCCGAGGTTAGGCTTGGCACTTGGGTACTGTTGTGGTGTAATCATGCTACTCTTATGCACATGTTTATGTGTAGATTCAGGTACTTCTTATCAGCCACATCATCAGTGAGCAGCGACTGTTTGGAGACTTCAAGGTAAATCTGCCACGTCCGCAGACCTCGGAGTCCCCCTATATTCCCTCTTATGTCATTTACCTTCCCATACCTTTTTCATAGACTCTGGTGTATAGAGATGCTAGTTTTCTTTCCGTAGCTTCTGATATATAATGTTCCCGGTTTTTGAAAAATTTTGTGCACACTCGAGTGTTGATCATTGTACATGTCGAGTGGCATTTTTATGAGTTATTTAAATATCTTTTGTTGTAAGTTGTTAAGGTTTTGCCTTCATTTTTGGTTATTTCTGCAAATGTTAGGCTTACCTAGTCATAGAGACTAGGTGCCGTCACGACATCTCACGGAGGGAGGATTGGGTCGTCACAAGTTGGTATCAGAGCTCAAGGTTCATAGGTGTCGTGAGTGACAAGCAGGTTTAGTTGAGTCTCGCGGATTGGTATGGAGACGTTTGTACTTATCTTCGAGAGGCTATGGAACTGTTAGGAAAATTTCACTTCTTTTTATTCCTTGTCGTGCGAAAATCGTTGACTTCGAAATTCTAAAATTCTGTCTTCTATTCTCTCACAGATGGTGAGGAGTACAGTTGGATCAGATGACCAGGCACCCGCGCCCCCTGCTAGAGCAGCGAGAGGCCGGGGCCAGGGTAGAGCACGAGGACGTCTACGTGGTAAAGCTAGAGCACCCACACGAGCTGCTGTAGAGGAGCCACCAATAGCTCCAGTCGGAGCGCAGGCACCTGAGACGCCTACTATTGCACAAGCTTTTCAGGAGACCCTCACACAGTTCTTGAGAATGAACACTCTAGCTCGGGCAGGGCTGATTCCCCTTGCTCGTGCCACATCTCAGGCCGGGGGAGGGGAACAGACTCCCACCGCCTGCACCCAGAGCAGCAGGTTTAGGCCGATCAGATTCTAGAGGTTATACAAGTACAGCTGGTAGCCCCAGTTCAACCCGATGGTAGGGCAGCAGTTTGTGAGGAGGAGCAGCGTAGGCTCGAGAGGTACAAGAAGTACCACCCTCCTAATTTCAGTGGCTTTTCTTTAGAGGATGCCCAGGGTTTTGTTGAGGAGTGCCACTTTATCCTCCGTACTATGGGCATAGCAGAGTTAAGTGGGTTTTCTTTCACTACGTTCCAGTGTAGAGGAGCGGCCTATCAGTGGTGGCGTACTTATGAGTTAGGTAGTCCAGTTGAGGCAGCTTCACTTACATGGACTCAGTTCTCGGATATGTTTTTGGGAGAGTATGTTCCCCAGAGTCTCGGGGATGCTTGGCGCGCCGAGTTTGAGCAGTTGCGCCAGGATGCTATGACTGTGTCAGAGTATGCGGTTCGTTTCAGTGATTTGGATAGACATGCACCAACCTTGGTTGCTACAGTTCGAGAGAGGGTCCATCGGTTTATTAAGGGGCTCCATTCCAACATTAGTATTAGCATGGCCCGAGAGTTAGAGATGGATATTTCATACCAGCAGGTTGTGAGTATTGCTAGGAGAGTGGAGGCACGCTTGCTCGAGAGAGAGAGAGAGAGAGAGAGGAGAGGGAGGCCAAGAAGTCTTAAGAGTCTCGCTCTTATACTAGTACTTGTGCCCCAGCTGCAGTTCATCATGGTAGGTGCTATGAGAGTCTCCCTGTCCATTCAGCACTTCCAGCCGCCAGTAGAACTTCGGCTACTCCTAGGCCGCAGGAGCCTTATTATGCACTGCCAGTGTCTAGTGTACCTCCTACACGGGGTGCTTTGAGCGGTTAGTCCAGCAGACCTGGCCCGAGCTGGCCATAGCAGCGATGCCCTCCGAGAGCTTGTTTTGAGTATGGCGACACTCCCCATGTGGTAAAGAATTACCCCAGACTTAGGAGGGGCGCACCTCCATAGACTTCTCAGGCACCGCGTGCTCCATCGAGTCTTCAGGCTATGATTACAGCACCAGCTACCACTCCACCTGCTCAGCCAGCTGGAGGTGGAGGTCAGGGAGGTAGAGGTCGCCTTACAGGGGGACGCTAGGCCACATATTATGCTCTTCCTGTTCGAACAGAGGCAGTTGCTTCCAACTCTGTCAATACAGGTATTGTTCTGGTCTGTCATACAGATGCGTCGGTTTTATTTGATCCAGGCTCCACTTATTCCTATGTGTCATCTTATTTTGATCCTTATTTGGGCGTATCCCGCGATTCTATGAGTTCTCCTATTTATGTGTCTACACCTGTGGGAGATTCTATTATTGTTGACAGTGTGTATCGGTCAGGTTTGGTTGTTCTTAGTGGTAAAGCCGATTTATTATTGCTCAATATGGTAGATTTTGATATTATCTTGGGCATAAATTGGTTGTCGCCCCATTGAGCTATCCTTGATTGTCACGCCACGACCGTGATGCTGGCTATGCCAGGCTTACCGCGGTTAGTGTGGAGAGGTATCTTAGATTATACTCACAACAGAGTTATTTCATTTCTTAAAGTTCAGCGAATGGTTGAGAAGGGGTGTGACGCATATCTAGCTTATGTGAGAGATATCAGTATTGATACCCCTACAGTTGAGTCAGTCCCAGTAGTGTGGGATTATGCAGATGTATTTCTAGTTGATCTTCTGGGCCCAACAGAGATATTGAATTTGGTATTGATTTGTTGTCGGGCGCTCAACCCATCTTTATTCCTAGATATCGTATGGCTCCTCCTGAGTTGAAGGAATTGAAGGAAAAGTTACAGGAATTGCTTGAAAAGGGCTTCATTCGGCCCAGTATGTCTCCTTGGGGTTCTCTGGTCTTGTTTGTGAAGAAAAAGGATGGTTCTATGCGTATGTGCATTGATTATCGCCAGTTGAACAAAGTTACAGTGAAGAACGGGTATCCATTGCCTTGTAGTGATGACCTATTTGATCAGTTGCAGGGTGCAGAGTGTTTTCCAAGATTGACTTGCGTTCATGTTTTCATCAGTTGAATATTCGGGAGCCACATATCCCGAAGACCGCTTTCAGGACTCGGTATGGTCACTACGAGTTCCTTGTGATGTCATTTGGGCTGACCAACGCCCCAGCAACATTTATGCATTTGATGCATAGTGTATTTCGGCCATATCTTGACTCGTTCATCATTGTGTCTATTGAAGATATTTTGGTGTACTCCCGGAGTCGGGAGGATCATGAGCAATACCGGAGGACTGTGCTTCAGACCTTGAGAGAAAAGAAGTTATATGCAAAATTCTCAAAGTGTGAGTTATGGTTAGACTCAGTGACATTTTTGGGTCACGTAGTGTCGAGTGAGGGGATCAAGGTGGATCGAAGAATGTGGAAGCAGTGTAGATTTGGCCCAGACTGTCCTCAGCTACGGAGATCCGTAGTTCCCTTGGTTTGGCGGGGTATTACTGTCAATTTGTTGAGGGTTTCTCATCTATTGCAGCACCTATAACCAGGCTGACCCAGAAGGGTGCTCCGTTCAGGGGGACAGAGGAGTGTGAGGAGAGCTTTCAAAAGCTCAAGACAGCTTTGACTACAGCCCCAATATTGGTATTGCCTATAGGTTCGGGGTCTTATACTGTTTATTATGATGCGTCGTCGATTTGTCTCGGCGCGGTGTTCATGCAAGACCGCAGGGTGATTGCCTACGCATCTAGACAGCTGAAGGTGCATCAAAAGAACTACCATGTCCACGACCTTGAGCTAGCAGCTATTGTTCATGCCTTGAAGATTTGGCGGCACTATTTATACGGTGTCCCTTGTGAGATCTACACTGATCACTGGAGTTTGCAGCATCTGTTCAAGCAGAAGGATCTTAACTTACGTCAGCGGAGGTGGTTAGAGCTGCCTAAGGATTATTGTTGATTCCCAATTTTTCCTATATGTTTTCAATATGCAAACTACTTTCAAAATAGCATGTGTATGCGTATATAAGTATGTCCAATTGATTATTAATTTTTAAGGATTTTGTAAACCAATTTATTCCCTATTTTTTCATAAAAAAACCAATAATATTTCCAAAATCATCATTTTGGTAATTCATTTATCGGATTTGCATATTCATGCCAAAATATAGCTAAAATAATTTTTGTACATTTTTACAAATTTATTCAGTATTTTTTAAGGCTAATTGCATATAATTGCAATATTAGCCTCTTTTAGATTTAATTACGTTTATATCTATAAAAATTAAATTCAGTATTTTAATTTGATAATTATGTACTATAAATAATTTTAGTACTTTAGTTTATTTACAGAAATTATTTTATTATTTATGATAAATCAAATAGAAAAATTGGCTATTTAAATGTTAGCCCCAATTTATTTCAATTATAGGGTGATTTTGAACCCCAATTGGAATCCCAATTACCCCGACCCAATTGCAATCTGAACCGACCCAAACCCTATTCTATTAAACCGCCTCACTTATCCGTTCAATCCAGGACGTTGATCAAAATGATAAACGGCCACCATTACTCCTTTCCTAATTAAACCCAAAGACCCCCCAAACCCTTTTCATTCTTCATAATCCGCCGCCCCTGAATTCCCCTCGTCTCCCAAATCCTCTCTACACCACCCTTAAACCCTAGCCGCCGCCACCCCACTCCGCCCTAACATATGGCCTTCCATGGTCATCGGAGACTTATGCCGGCCTTCCATGGCCCCTTTGTGTTTGTTCTTATGATTTCAAGGCCAGACCATGAAGAACTGTGGTCCAGCCTTTGGTCGATTTTGGTTCATGGCTATTCTCCGGTCATCTGTGGCGTTTCTCCGACCAGCTATGACCGTTCGAGTCAGACCTTTGACTCTTCTACTTAGATCAATGGCTTTCGAGGCCTTTCTCATCATTTGGGGTTCTTCTGAAACCCTAAGCTCTAAGGTTCTTTTGATTTCTTTTAGATCTGCTTCAGGTCTATGTTTGCTTTGAACTTCTAAATGTTTTTCTCTAAGTTTCTTTTAAGATTCTGCTTCCAAAACTCTTTATCTTTTAGGGCTTTCTTGTTAAGTTATTTCGAAACTATCTCTATTTTTTTGACATGTTCTGCTATGTTTGCTCGTATTGTTCCCCTCTCTGAGTTTGCATGATAAAAACCCTAAGGTCTTCTGAGTTTTCTTAGTCCATTTGTATTTATCTGTTTGATTTACTTGTTTATTATCTCTAGGCTCGATTGGTGTTGAAAACCCCAATTTTTGGGTTTATTCGAGTTCCCGGGACTATTTATTTGTTTGATTTACATGTTCATCATCTCTAGACTCGATTGGTTTCAAAACCCTAATTTCTTTGGGGTCTATTCGAGTTTCTAAAAATGCCTGTGCAATTCATCTGTTTGAAGTTGCTCGATTTAATTTAAAATTCTTTTGTTTCAGCATCTATTTCTTTATGTGATTCTGGTTTCTTGCTACCATTGAAACTCGACTATACTTTTTCAGAAGGGTCTTTCACTCGACCCTTTGCATATTTCTGATACTCTCTCTTTCTCTATTACTAAGTCAATGAAGTTGACCTATGTGACTAGCATGTTTCGAAGGTTTGCTGTCTGCTAACTTTGTGTTGTTATTGCATGTTGCTTCTCTTTGCCATAGTTTGGCCTCGCATAGCTAATGTTTGTGCACTCTATTTCTATGCTGAATTTCCCTCTTGACTGATCATCAATCTTGGACTGATTTCAAACCTTTCTTTTTGTGAAATTCTGACTTCACTCATCTATTAAGTTTAATTGATTCTTTTCCTTGTCTTACCTTACTGAATCCCTTCCCAAAATTAGTATATTCCTGTACTTAGACTTGATTACTTACTCAATTGTTTTACTGCTTCTTTTATGACAACTGTCAGTTTGCCTACAAATTGATTTCTTTCCTTATTATGAGCCTGTCATGACCCGTTAAGCGAGTGATCCCTTAATTAAAGGCAGTCACTCGTATAATTGATTCTGAATAGTGATTGTTTCCATGTTTGTGGCTTATATTTCTCTTTCACTCATTTTCAAAAGGCTATAAATACCCTGTACTTCTCTCCATTCAAACAAACACTTTTAGTTCTGAACACACACTTACACTCAAAAACTCTTTCTTGCTTTACTACTACTTGTGCTACTGCATGTTTAGCCGGCTGAAAGCCAAGGCTATACTTTGAAGTCCTGCTTACTTTTCTTTGCTGCACTTTTCTTCTCTGACTGGTATGTTCTAACTAAGTTTTCAGCATCAACAACAACATGTTTCTTTACTGTCTCTTTCATTCTTGTTTGTCTCCTGTTAGTATTTAACTAATTTCCATCATTAAGCATGCTGTATTCTGCGTTTTCTGTTCTGAATTAATGGTTTTGTTATTTACTTGTCATGGCTTGTGCACCTTAAATCCCTATCCCCAATGTGTTTGGCAACTGTGATTGGTATGGGGCATGGTAACATTAAACATTGTTGTCCATGACCCAAACTTGATCCCCCTGGGATCATAACCTCCATGTTTCCTCTGTTTATTTTGTGTTCTGGTTGGCTCGTAGGCATGACAACATCTTCTATTGTTGTGCATGCCCAAAGCTGGCCCTTGCCCCCATTACACAGGCTTTTTGCAATGAACCCCCAACCCCTGATCCCCTTGTATGAAGTTATCAACTCTGAATTTTACTATGTACTATTTTCCAATCACCCTTTACCCCTCTCATTTCCCCCTCAGTTTTAAAACTCTATTCCTGCACTTCCACTATCTTCTTAGACTTAAGTTCTACCCCTCTTATGTGAGCCTTGCCTTGGGACCCATGAGCTCCCTCTGAACTTGGACACATAAGGGATGGCCTTTTCCACACTGCACTCATCTCTATCTGATTAATGCAACTTGTGTGTGAGCACTGCCCGGGGTCCTTTTGAGACCCTTAGGGAACTTTGACACACTCAAGTCTGAGAAAGGCTTTGAAGCAATGACATCTTAAGGCAGTTTATTCCATAGCTCAGGGAGGAACCAAGAATCAAGCTTCCTCTGGTTATATTTTCTGATGTAATTTAGCACCTCTGGTTTGTAATAATTTGCAATTAACAGCGGGGATGGCTAGTGAAAAAGGGTGGGTAATTATGCATGTTCGAGGGTAGAAAATATGCCTATAGGATTACTTTTAAATTCTGCATATTCAAACTGCGTTTAGAAACCATGCCTATAGGGTATTTTAATTCTGCATCTTCAAACTACATTTAGAAAGCATGCCTATAGGACTGTTTCATATCATGCGTGTTCAATTATGCACCTTAGACATCATGCCTATAGAGGTTTATTTATTCTGCATGTTTAACTTCACACCTAGATAGCCTGCCTATAGGACTTCATTTTTTTAAAACATGCGCGCTCGTTACCACTTAGACATCATGCTTTAGGTTTTAAACGGCTATTAATTAGTACCATGTTTATAATGTTCAAAATTAAAATCGGCACACTAGATATCATGTCTATAGCAGTTAAAACAAACAATAATGGATCCTATCATCTGCAAAAAATTAAAACTAGTCTAATTTAAAATCATTCTATTCTGAACCAACGCTTAAGTAACTTAATCTCTCCTTGTTAACTTGATTTAGCAAGCATGCCTATAGGATTTCAAACCATTCGTTTTAAGCTGTGACCACGCTCAGAATAAGTAATAGATGCATGTCCATATGAGTTCCCCTAAACACTTAGTCAAGCCTTAGGCAGTAGTAATAATAAAACTGAACTCGCCTCCGTTAAGTGCTACAACCAGCAGGCAGGCCTGATTCGTGTTTCCTAACAGAGTGATGTAATAGACCAAGCCTGCTATAACAATAATAATCTCCTCTTCCCTCAAGTATTTTTTAGAATCAGACCTTACTTGTTTGTCTAAGTCATGCTATTGGCTTGTTTTGTTTGAGGAGGTATACTTGAGCATTATGTGTTTATGTGCTTCCCCCTTGAATGTGCAGTCTTTTATATGTTTTGCATGTCGCCTTAGATTTTTACCATTGAAACTTCAAGTCAGCCTAATATCCCTCCCTTTTAGGATTAGTAGTCCTAAGTGCCTCCGGGACTGATAGGAATGGGGCGGGTAATAGCATGCAATAGTGGTCGAGACCAATCCGCGCTTTAGTTCCTTAAACGGGGTGGGAAAGGGTAGATATGGATATGATGACCGGTGCACTAATACCACGTGTAGCCCCTCTTCTGAGGAGTGATTACCGGGTATTGCATTGATGTGATCCATATTTTAAATAAACATAGGACCCCCCTTCCTTTATTTCCATTCTCTTTTAAGAGCATTGCAACTCCTTGTTTAAAATCAGCCTTAGTTGCTCTTTCAAACGGTTGTTTATTAAAATCCCCTCTTATTTGAGCCTTATCTGTTTATATGTCAATTGAACCAATTCACAAAGAGCTATCAGGCCGGGAACCACACTAGTGGATCTTGAGGGGTGCCTAACACCTTCCCCTTAGGATAATTTCAAGCCCTTACCCTATCTCTGGTTATCAAGCAAACTTAGAAATGAACCTTGAAGGTGTCCTAATGCACCATAAATCATTAGGTGGCGACTCTTCAAAATTCAATACCCAGTTCCCAAAAGGAACGAGTTGTCCTATACCAAATGTCATTAACCCGATTTTGCGAGGAAAAAGGGGCGCGACAGCATGGCGACTCTGCTGGGGAAAATTAGGCTTTTACCATTTCAGATTGTACTTGTGAATTTGTACTATCCCTTCATGTGCAATTACCTGTTTAAATTCCTTTAAGCGTTTAATTTCATTTACAAAGCAAAACTGACTTATCTTCTTCTTTTCTTTCTTTATTTACTGCTTTACTGTTATAAACTGTTGTATTTACTGCTTTCTTAAACATGCAAATACGTGATAACATGTTTTTTTTAATTATCGCATAATCATGCTCAACATCATATTCCACTCGTGCCAAACAAATACCATAGCAACGCTTATAATGAGTGGTTGCGCTCTTCCTATGTCATTACCCCCTAAATTCGGAAAGGCGTATTTGCGGTAAAACCAGTCAATCAACGGTGTAGTCGACGGTTCCGTGCCTTTCTTCCTTGAGTTGTCCGTTCAATGGTACCAGTCTAAAACCCCATAGAAACCTTATTCCGTTTAAACTGTGCATGCATCATGGTCAAACTTAGTTGGGTCAGTTATGTTGTCCACATAATGATCCTTTAAGATAGCCTTGTCCAAAGTCCACTAGGTTTCCCTAAACCCAAATGGACATCACCACGTTCTGTGCATTTATTTGGAGAACTAAAATGTGTCATCCTAATTGTTCGTATTAATAGTCGAGTCTGGTGGGGGTAAGGTCCTAACCTTATTTGCCTTGCAGAAATATGAGGCACGAAGTCCCTAGATTCGGCATGGTCACCAACATTCATCCAAGGTTGCTAAGCCGGTGGAAAGATCTTCACTCTGGTAATCAAACTCTTTTTCGGAAATATTTGGGAAACCTACCTTCTCTCCTGGAAATCCAACCCAACAACAAGATCATAGAAGCTGCTACTTTGTTCTGGGATTGTGAGAGGGCTGTATTCCGCTTCGGAGACATTGAAATGACACCCTTGCTAGAGGAGATAGTAGGATTGACCGGTATACTGTGGGAAACTCCGGGTTTGTTGATGCATGAACTGCAAAGGCAGGGGCTTCCTCAAAATGATGGATCGGAAAAAGAATCCAGAACTGACATGTCTGAAGGAATCCTACATACCCTTTGACTATTTGTATAAAAGGTACGACCACAGCAAATACTACCGTACCTACCCGGACGAGTTTGCCATCACATCATTAGGGCACATTCATCCAAGGGTCTTTATATTCATGTTTTGTTTCCTGGGTTTGACCGTGTTTCCAATGAAGAAAGCAAGAATACACACCAGACTGGCTATGGTAACTAAGACCTTAATGGAAGGAATTGGCGGGCAACCATTCAGCATTGTGCCCATGATCATTGCAGAAATACATTGAGCCGTAGAGAAGTGTCAACAAGGAGCCAAACACTTCGAAGGCTGCAATTTGCTACTTCAACTTTGGCTCATGGAGCATCTCCAAAAAGGTGAATACCGACAAGATATTCAGCGAAAGGACTGGGATGATCATATCGCTTTCAATCATCCGAAGCGAATGAATTACATGCCCAATATGTTCGCCCAACCAGAGAATGCTAGAGAATGGGTCGAACTCTTCGAAAATCTGACTGAGGACCAGGTACAATGCATATTCGAGTGGTTTCCGACCGAGGAGTTCATCGCCCGATCCAGAGATGCACCTCTCCTGATATTGATCGGCCTGAGAGGAACATACCCTTACGTCCCTCTCCGGGTTATGAGGCAAGCTGGTAGGAAGCAGGTTGTACCCGCGGTTGACAAGATGAGTCACTTCCGGGCTGACTTCCAGGATGATGATAGTCCCTACAAGTGCCAAGCTCAGCATATGTGGCACTGCAAGATCGTCATGGGGAGGGATACCATCGAGCCAGATAGATACCACACTGGTTGTGCTTCCTACTATTCGGGCTGGTTGGAGGATAATCATGATGGTCTGGGCCAGCCTGTGTTTGTTCGAGGTCACAGGATCATAGATGAAAAAGCTGAGGCACAGGTCAAATACAACCAACTGTGCAAGAGGATCCGGGAGTGCGAAAGCGAGCACCGTGAGATACAAGAAGAAAATCAGAAGTTAATTGAGGAGTGGAAGGATATGGCTGTCGGTGCCAACCAGCGACTGGGATACATTGAGCGAGGCATAGTGGAGTTGGAGAAGAAGTTTCTCAAGAGGGTCGAAGATTGCCAAAATGCTGAAGGAACCGAAGGCGGACACCTAGCCAGGGCCTACCTATTGCTGGGACATCGCGAGTTGGGAAAGCTGTTCGATGGAGCCAGGATGCCGAATCCGGGGAAGGTCCTTCTGGGACCAAATAGATAGGAGTCTGCCTTTTCGCTTTATAAAATGTAATAAGGCCAATGGCCATTAGTCAATTTTATTTCTTGCTTATTTAGTGTCGTTTTGGGATTCGTCTATTTTTTATCAATAAAATGAGGCATTTAGCATCCTAAGTTCTCCAAATCAACTAGTCGCTAGGCCTACCTCGGGCACAACGAGGTTCCCAAATTAGGACACGCTTTATATTTCGCACTATGCGTTTAAATATTGCAACATTTTTTATGACCCTCACTAACTTTGTTACCTTTTTGTTTTATTATTCCCCTCCCCAAAGGATAGTTCGAGCACTCTGGCAACATCATCGTATTCCACAAGATCCAAGGGCCCTCCACCTACTCCACCTCTTAGTCCTGTCAAAAACAAGAACAAAGGGAAAATGGAAGATTTGAACAACGCCAGAAGGGAGAGTTCAACTCAACGGGTAGAGGTCACTCATGGTCATGGTACTCAGGTTTCCAAGGAAAATGAATCCCAACTCGAACAAAAGCTGCTGAGATTCCAAGAAGAGCTTGATCACGTTCGGAACCTGGCCAACCTATCCTTCTCCCTCAGCACCCCAGACACCATCTTCCCCAACAGCCAAAATCCCATACCTTCACAAAAGCAACCAAATCGTCCCACCATTCCAACACTTGCAACAAAAGAATCAATGCAACACTTGCCGCATTCCAAACAACAATCCGTTACTCATCCCCGAACTACAAAACTCCGCAAATGATCACTTCCACACCCACAACAACCCTATTTACTTGGATACCGTGCCACTCTCTGCCCAGCCTGTATCCTGCACCCCTGAGTCTGAGGAGAAGGATTCACTCATCAGGAATTTGGCTGAAGAGCTTAAGAAATTGACTAGCCGAATCCAAGGTGTCGAGGGAAGTAAAGGTATTGAAGGGTTGAACTATGAAGATCTCTGCATACAACCAGATGTTGAACTTCCAGAGGGGTACAAACCTCCCAAGTTCAAGATATTTGACGGTACAGGTTATCCGAGGGTCCATTTAAGAACATATTGCGACAAGCTGGTCGGAGTAGGAAAGGACAAAAGGATCCGCATGAAACTATTCATGAGGAGTCTAAAGGGAGATGCACTATCCTAGTACATCAGCCAGGATCCTAAGAAGTGGTCAAATTGGATAGGAATGGCCTTTGATTTCATGGACGGGTTCAGGTTCAATACAGAGAATGCGCCAGATGTATTCTACATTCAGAATCTGGAGAAGAAGCCTACAGAAACATTTTGCGAGGTCAGACCTGCCTTAGAGGAGGAACAGATGAACAAATTCTTTGTCCGGGCTTAGGACCCGCAGTATTATGAACGGCTAATGTTGATTGAAAATCACAAGTTTTCCGACATCATCAAGCTGGGAGAGCGAATTGAAGAAGGTATCAAAAGTGGCATGGTTACAAACTTCGAGGCCTTACTAGCCACAAATAAGGCCTTGCAGTCTGGTGGTGTGTCTAAGAAGAGAGACGTAGGGGCCGTAATGGTTGCAGAAAGGACCAAGTCTCCCCTCAAATACCAAACCTACCCTATACCACCACTCACATATCAGTCAGCTCCAAACCACCAAGCACTCTCTTACCAAGCCCCAACATCAACTTATCAGTCACCTCCACCTCCCACATATCAGCCTTCCTCGCTCAGATATTTCCAACCCGCACATGTATACCAAGACTACAATGCCCAACCATCTCATTACCAATCACCCCCACACGCCAAAACTTTCCTAGGCCCCGACCTAACTTTGATCGGAGACCCCCAAAAAAATATACAGCCATTGTTGAACCCATTGATCAGCTATATGAGAGACTCAAAACCGCCGGTTATGTCACCTCCATCCCTGCTTCAACCCCTGAGAACCCTTCTCAATAGGTTAACCCAAACAAATCTTGTGCATACCATTCTGGCATGAAGGGACACACCATCGACGAATGCCATTCTTTAAAGGACAAGATACAGTCCTTAATTGATAGCAAGGTCATTGTAGTAAAGGAATCCGCTCCAAATGTTCGCAACAACACCTTACCAGATCATAAGGGCGGGGGTGTTTAGATGATTGAAATACAGGATGATTAGGATCCCGAGGGATCCATTGGGTTGATCACAGAAGGCGATGATCCAAAAAAGCCAACAGTTACTCTTAACCCCATCATGGTCTATATTCAACCATCCGAGGTCATTGAGGCAGACGTGTCTATCCCGCTTGAGTTTGAGGCAGCACCATCAACCAAAGCACCGGCACCGTTTGAGGTTTCAATTTTACCACCCAAGAAGCATGTCCCATTTGAAGTAAAGGTAGCCGCACCAATTCCAGTAGCGATGACCACCATGCTGTCATTCCATACAAAAGCTATCCCTTGGGATTATACAACCGAGGCTAGGAGGAAAGGCAAAGTCAGGTTCGAAGTGACTATTATAGCACAGGGTATGACAAGGACTAGAAGAGTCTATACCCCGGAGCACTTAGCTGAGTCAAGTAAGCAAGCTTCCAACCGGCCACTCATCATTGAAACAGGCCCAGATGACCTTTGGAGGAAGAAACAGGCCAAGGAGTGTTCAGTCATTGACCAGCTAAACAAAACACCAGCGCAGATATATATCCTCTCTTTGTTGCTGAACTCTAAGACACACAAAAAAGCTCTGTTGAAGGTGCTGAGTGAGGCATACGTGCCGAGTAACATCACTGGCGAAGAAATGGCCAATATGGTGGGAAAAGTGCTAGAAAGCCACAAAATCACTTTCTACGAGGACGAGCTGCCGCCTGAAGGGCTGGGTCATAACAAAGCATTGCATATCACCGTGCAATGTGAAGACTACTTTATCACCTGGATTCTGATTGATGGGGGATCCGGCCTTAATATATGTCCATTGATAACATTCAAGAAGCTGGGTAAAGGACTACACGAGATAAAAGAGGGAGCAATCAATGTGAAAGCTTTTGATGGGTCCAGAGGTCCACCATCGGTGAAATTAGCCTGTGTCTTCAAATGGGACCAACTTGGTTCGAGGTTGACTTTCAAGTGATAGATGTGCTAGCATCCTACAACCTGCTGTTAGGACGCCCTTGGATTCATTCTGCGGGGGCTGTGGCTTCAACACTACATCAGGCCGTGAAATTTGAATGGAATCACCAGGAAGTGATCATTCACGGTGACGGCATCAATCCTATATACAGTCGTCAGACCATTCCGGCAATAGGGGGAAGAAGAATGTTGGGTGGAAGACCTACCACCACATTGAGCGAGTCAATGTTGTTGACAAAGATAAATGGTAGGACAACAAGATTGAGATCATATTTAATTGGAGCGGGCACGAGCCTGGCAAAGGGCTCGACAAGAACCTCCAGGGGATTGCTAAACCCATAAAGCTAAAGAAGCACGGCACTACTTTCGGTCTGGGGTACGAGTACACTTGGGAGGAATTTAACAACTGGTCGCCACCATGGCGCGGTCCTTATTATCCGCTGGAACAGCCGATACCGCCTTTGGAGCAGACTTTCCAACATGCTGACATCGTTTATGGGACATACGAAGAAGAAGCACTCGTGGCGGTAAAGAACTTGTTCTTAGAAGACAATGACATGGACTGCTGTGTTGTTTTCGAAGAGGAGGGGGAGGTATGTCCTTCCATACAAGCTGTGAGTAGAGGAGCATACCTCAACAACTGGACCATCAGAACCACCAGAGCACGGCGAGCCTCGGGGTAGCAAGGGTAAACAAGCATCATGCACTATTTTATTTTTTATACTAGATGATTTTCTTTTTGCATTTTGATTTCCGCAATAAGATCTTCAATGTTCGAAACAGTTATGGAAGTTATCAAAGCATTTCGATATTTCTTATGAATCAACGCTCATTATTATTTTTCTCTCATTAATTTACTTATACATCATTACTTACTTATCTTGATGAACCAATGACTGTGACATGCAATGAGACAATGCAGCAAACAGACATTGACTCAGAAGAAGATGACATACCAGAGGAGATCGTCAAAGAAGTTGAGAACTTTGAAAACAGACCTAAGTCCAACCTGGACAAGACAGAAATTGTTAACCTGGGAGATGTAGAGAATGTCAAGGAAACACGAATCAGCGTTCATTTGTCACCATTGGAAAAGAAAGAATACACCGAATTTCTAAAGGAATATGAGGACATATTCGCCTGGTCATATGATGACATGACCGGTCTAAGTACATCTATTGTGGCCCATAAACTGCCAACTGATCCGACATGTCCGCTGGTAAAGCAGAAGGTCAAGAAGTTCAAGCCTGATATGAGTTTGAAAATCAAGGAAGCAGTCACTAAACAAGTCAAAGCTAAGGTTTTCAGGGTAGTAGAATACCCGACATGGTTAGCCAACATTGTACCAGTACCAAAGAAGGACGGGAAGGTAAGATTTTGTGTCGACTACCGGGATCTCAACCGGGCCAGTCCGAAAGACGACTTCCCCTTGCCAAATATACACATCCTGATCGACAATTGCGCCAAGCACGAGTTACATTCATTCGTGGATTGCTTCACCAGTTATCATCAGATCTGGATGGATGAGGAAGATGCTAATAAAACGGCTTTCATTACGCCGTGGGGAATGTATTGTTAAAAAATGATGTCGTTCGGCCTGAAGAATGCAGGAGCCACCTATATGAGGGCCATGACTACCATTTTTCACGATATGATACACAAAGAAATTGAGGTATATGTGGATGATGTCATCATCAAGTCCAAGAAGTCCATTGATCACATGGAAGATTTGAGGAAGTTCTTCAATAGATTGCGAAGGTACAACCTGAAACAGAATCCCGCAAAGTGTGCATTTGGGGTTCCCGCAGGGAAGTTGCTTGGGTTTATTGTGAGCCGTCGAGGAATAGAATTGGATCCATCAAAGGTCAAGGCCATTCAAGAACTTCCACCAGCAGAAAACCAGAAGGACGTGATGAGTTTCTTCGGAAGGCTTAACGTATANATCCAGAACTACACACGGCCTGAATCCCGTAACACCAAGGATATGTAGGCAACTCTGGAACTAGGGTTCGGCCCCCATTTTTCTAAATCACATCATCCCACATTCAATTCAGCCGAAATTAGTCCTCATTTTTCTTTACCGGATAACTCTTTCATCATTCCCGGGTAAAGAGGGGCAGCTATTGATACCCAATTTTGCCCTTACATTTTTCTATATATATATATATATATATATATATATATATTTGCATTATAAGGTGTCGCGCCCCGTTTTCTCGCGAAAGCGGGTTTCGACATTGTGACAACTCTTTAGATGGGAGATTGAGTGCTAAAAGAAGAAGAGTCGCCACCTAATGGTTTTTAAGGTGTGTTAGGGCACCTACTATGAAGATAACTCTGTTTGACTAGTCAACGCCACCAAAGATCGGGTAAGGGCTCAAATTATCTCAAAGAGAAGGTGTTAAGCACTCTTCGAGGTCCACAACTGTGGGTCCCGGCCGAACTTAAAACTATGTGGATTATAATTAGACAAGATAAACAAAGAGAATAAGGGTCAAAGAAATTTTTATAACACAATGAGAAATGAGGATTACAAGGATATAATAACGGTCTATATTAGATGAATAAATGTATAAAGAAGAGGGGGGTCCTAAGTTTTTTAGCCTAAAGGATCACCCCGTGCAACATAAATAATACTTCGTAACTCCCTTGATGTAGGGAGTTACTCATATTATTCAACGGGTGTCTCATTACATGTCACAGTCATTGGTTCATCAAGATAAGTAATAGTAATGCTGTATTGGTAAAGTAAGGAGGAAAACGATAGCAATAAATATTAATTCTTAAGAAAAATCAAACATGCTTTGAATAATTGTTTCGAACATTGAAGATCTTATTGCGAAAATTGGAAAATACGAAAAGAAAACCATTTAATAAATAAAATAGTGAATAATGCTTGTTTTATCCTTGCTACCCCGAGGCTCGTCGGGCTCTGGCGGTCCTGATGGTCCAATTGTTGAGGTGTGCTCCTCTGCTCACAGCTTGTATGGAAGGACCTTCCTCCCCATTCTCCTCGAGAATAACACAGCAATCCATATCATTGTCCTCTAAAAATAGGTTTTTCACTGCCGCGAGTGCTTCTTCTTCATCTGTCCCATAGACGACGTCGTTAGAAAGAAAAATCAAGTCGTCAAACAATTCATAGCGAGTTAAAAAAAAAAGGAAAGTAAAAGACAATAAAACTCATACTATATAAAAGTATATAACAAACATTTTTCAAAATATCAATGTAATTTAACATAAAACAGTAGGTTAGTTTTTTATTTGTAGGTAATTAGTTTCATTTACTATGTCTTACACTTATCTTTTGAATGATCTTAATATTTTTGTACAATTATCCATTTATATAATCAAACTCTTTACAAAAACTAAAAAATGCCACCTCGTTTTTTATTTCCTAAAATTGTTGGACTTTAAGCCATTGGGCTTTAAAGTAGAAGAAGTGTGAATTGAAAATGGAGGGAAATAACATGACGAAGGGTTGAACTATGAAGATCTCTGCATACAACTAGATGTCGAACTACCAGAGGGGTACAAACCTCCCAAGTTTGAGATGTTTGACGGTACAGGTGATCCAAGGGTCCATCTGAGAACATACTGAGACAAGCTGGTCGGGGTAGGAAAGGACGAAAGGATCCGCATGAAACTATCCATGAGGAGTTTGAAAGGAGATGCACTATCCTGGTACATCAGCCAGGATCCTAAGAAATGGTCGAGTTGGGTAGGTATGGCCTCTGATTTCATGGACAGGTTCAGGTTTAACACAAAAAATATGCCGGATGTATTCTATATTCAGGATCTGAAGAAGAATCCTGCAGAAACTTTTCGCGAGTATGCTATTCGTTGGAGGTCGGAAGCTGCTAAGGTCAGACCTGCATTAGAGGAGGAACAGATGAACAAATTCTTTATCCGGGCTCAGGACCCGAAGTATTATGAACGACTAATGATGATTGAAAATCATAAGTTTTTCGACATTATCAAGCTGGGGGAA
The DNA here is from genome assembly GCF_001879085.1 of Nicotiana attenuata. NCBI lineage: Eukaryota > Viridiplantae > Streptophyta > Magnoliopsida > Solanales > Solanaceae > Nicotiana > Nicotiana attenuata. The sequence goes on from NW_017674514.1 coordinate 54,710, forward strand.
CGAATTGAAGAAGGTATCAAAAGCGGCATGGTTACAAACTTCGAGGCCTTGCAAGACACAAATAAGGCCTTGCAGTCTGGTGGTGTGTCTAAAAAGAAGGACGTGGGGGCCGTAATGGTTGCACAAAGGACCAGGCCCCCCCTCAAATACCAAACCTACCCTACACCTCCACTCACATATCAGTCAGCTCCAAACTACCAAGCACCCTCCTACCAAACCCCAGCACCAACTTATCAGTCACCTCCACCTCCCACATATCAGCCTACCCCGCCCAGATATTCCTAACCCGCACATGTCTACCAAACCTACAATGCCCAGCCATCTCATTACCAATCACCCCCCGCACGCCAAAACTTTCCTAGGCCCCGACCTAATTTTGATCGGAGGCCTCCAAAATAATACACAGCCATCGCCGAACCCATTGATCAGCTATATGAGAGACTCAAAATCGCCGGTTATGTCACTCATATCCCTGCTTCAACCCCTGAGAATCCTTCTCAGTGGGTTAACCCAAACAAATCTTGTGCATACCATTCCGGCATGAAGGGACACACTATCGATGAATGCCGCTCTTTAAAAGACAAGATACATTCTCTGATTGATAACAAAGTCATCATAGTAAAGGAAGCCACCCCGAACGTCCGCAATAACCCCCTACCAGACCACAAAGGAGAGGGTATTCACATGATTGAAGTAGAGGATGATTGGGATCCCGAGGGATCCATCGGGTTGATCATAGAAGGCAATGATCCAAAGAAGCCAGCAGTTACTCTCAACCCCATCATAGTCCAGATTCAACCATCCGAGGTCACTGAGGTAGATGTGTCTATCCCTCTGGAGTTTGAGGCAGCGCCATCAGCAAAAGCACCAGCACCATTTGAGGTTACCGTTTTACCACCCAAAGAACATGTCCCGTTCGAAGTAAAGGTGGCCGCACCGATTCCATTGGCGATGACCACCATGCCGTCATTCCATACAAAAGCTATACCTTGGGATTATACGGCCGAGGCTAGAAGAAAAGGCAAAGTTAGGTTCGAAGAGACTGTTGCAGCGCAGGGTATGACAAGAACTGGAAGAGTCTATACCCCGGAGCACTTAGCTGAGTCGAGCAAGCAGGCTTCCAACCGGCCGCTCATCATTGACACAGGTCCAGATGACCTTTGGAGTAAGATATAGGCCAAGAAGTATTCGGTCATCGACCAGCTAAACAAAACACCAGCGTAGATATATATCCTCTCATTGCTGCAGAAGTCCAAGGCACACAAAAATGCTCCGTTGAAGGTGCTGAGTGAAGCATACATGCCAAGTAACATCACTGGCGGAGAAACGGCCAATATGGTGGGACAAGTATTAGAAAGCCATAAAATCACCTTCTATGAGGACGAGCTGCCGCCTGAAATGGTGGGACAAGTATTAGAAAGCCATAAAATCACCTTCTATGAGGACGAGCTGCCGCCTGAAAGGTTGGGTCACAACATAGCCTTACATATCATCGTGCAATGCGAAGACTACTTCATTACTAGGATCCTGATCGATGGGGGTTCCAGCCTTAATATATGTCCATTTATAAAACTCAAGAAGCTAGGTAAAGGACTGCACGAGATAAAAGAAGGAGCAATCAATGTGAAAGCTTTTAACGGGTCTCAGAGGTCCATCATCGGTGAGATTAGCCTGTGTCTGCACATGGGACCAACCTGGTTCGAGGTCGACTTTCAAGTGACAGATATGCCAGCATCTTACAACCTGCTGCTAGGGCGACCCTGGATTCATGCTGCGGGGGCTGTGGCTTCAACACTGCAAGGCCGTAAAATTTGAATAGAATCACCAGGAAGTGATCATTCACGGTGACGGCAGCAATCCCATATACACTCGTCAGACCATTCCGGCGATAGGGGGAAGAAGAAAGCTAGGTGGAGAGACCTACCACCACATCGAGCGATTCAATGCTGTAGACAAAGATAAATGGTGGGACAACAAGATCGAAAGTATATTGAATTGAAGTGGGTACGAACCTAGTTAGGGGCTCGGCAAGAACCTCTAGGGGATTGCTAAACCCATAAAGCTCAAGAAACATGACACTACTTTCGGTCTGGGATACGAGTACACCTGGGGAGAATTCAACAATTGGTCGCCACCATGGCGCGGTCCTTACTATCCACTAGAACAGCCAATACCGCCTTTGGAGCAGACTTTCCAACAGGCTAACATTGTTTATGGGACAGACGAAGAAGAAGCACTTGCTGCGGTAAAGAACTTGTTCCCAGAAGACAATGACATGGACTGCTGTGTTGTTCTCGGGGAGGAGGGGGAGGAAGGTCCTTCCATACAAGCTGTGAGTAGAGGGGCATACCTCAATAATTGGACCATCAGGACCACCAGAGCCCGGCGAGCCTCGGGGTAGCAAGGCTAAAACAAGCATCATGCACTGTTTTTATTTTACTAGATGATTTTTCTTTTTCGCATTTTTATTTCCCGCAATAAGATCTCCAATGTTCGAAACAGTTATAAAATTTATCAAAGCATTTCGGTTTTTCTTATGAATCAACATTCATTATTAATTTTCTCTCATTACTTTACTTACACAACATTACTATTACTTATCTTGATGAACCAATGACTGTGACATGCAATGAGACAAAGCAACAGACAGACATTGATTCAGAGGAAGATGACATACCAGAGGAGATCGTCAAAGAAAATGAGAACTTTGAGAACAGACCTAAGTCCAACCTGGACGAGACAGAAATTGTTAACTTGGGAGATGCAGAAAATGTCAAGGAAACACGAATCAGCGTTCACTAGTCGCCGTCAGAAAAGAAGGAATACACAAAATTTCTAAAGGAATATGAGGACATATTCACCTGGTCGTATGATGACATGACTGGTCTAAGTACATCTATTGTCGCTCATAAACTGCCAACTGATCCGACATGTCCGCCGGTAAAGCAGAAGCTTAGGAAGTTCAAGCCTGATATGAGTTTGAAAATCAAGGAAGAAGTCACTAAGCAAGTCAAAGCTAAGGTTCTCAGGGTAGTTGAGTATCCGACATGGTTAGCCAATATTGTACCAGTACCAAAGAAGGACGGGAAGGTAAGAATCTGTGTCGACTACCGAGATCTCAACCGGGCCAGTCCGAAAGATGACTTCCCCGTGCCAAATATACACGTCCTAATCGACAACTGCGCCAAGCACGAGCTACAGTCATTCGTAGATTGCTTCGCTGGTTACCATCAGATCTGGATGGATGAGGAAGATGCTGAGAAAACGGCTTTCATTACGCCGTGGGGAATGTATTGTTACAAAATGATGTCGTTCGGCTTGAAGAATGCAGGGGCCACCTTCATGAGGGCCATGACTACCATTTTTCACGATATGATACACAAGGAAATTGAGGTATATGTGGATGATGTTATCATCAAGTCCAAGAAGGCCACTGATCACATGGAAGATTTGAGGAAGTTCTTCAATAGATTGCGGAGGTACAACTTGAAACTAAATCCCGCAAAGTGTACATTTGGAGTACCCAGTGGCAAATTGTTGGGGTTTATTGTGAGTCGCCGAGGAATAGAACTGGATCAATCAAAGGTCAAATCCATTCAAGAGCTCCCACCGCCAAAGAACAAGAAGGAGTTAATGAGTTTCTTGGGAAGACTTAACTATATCAGCCGGTTCATAGCACAGTCCACAGTTGTCTACGAGCCAATCTTTAAGATGTTGAAGAAGGATGCCGCTACCAAATGGACCGATGACTACCAAAAAGCCTTCGACAGAATCAAGGAATACCTGTCAACACCACCAGTCTTGGTCCTGCCCGAGCCAGGCAGACCCCTATTGCTCTACATCGCAGTGTTAGATGGAGCCTTCGGTTGCATTTTGGGGCAGCATGATGAAACGGGGAGAAAGGAACAAGCCATTTACTACCTCAGCAAGAAGTTCACTCCGTACGAAGCCCGGTATTCTCTTTTGGAACGCACCTGCTGTGCTTTGACTTGGGTAGCTCAGAAGCTGAGACATTACTTCTGTGCCTATACCACTTATCTTATATCAAGGATGGATCCTTTAAAGTACATCTCTCAGAAGCCCATGCCCACTGGCAAGCTAGCCAAGTGGCAAATCCTGCTGAGTGAATTCGACATTGTTTACGTAACTCAAAAGGCGGTCAAAGGACAAGCATTGGCAGACCACCTTGCTGAAAACCCCGTGGATGGAAACTATGAACCTTTGAAAACATATTTTCCCGATGAAGAGGTATCATTCATAGGAGAAGACATTGCAGAATCCTATGATGGTTGGAGAATGTTCTTTGATCGAGCAGCAAACTTCAAAGGAGTTGGCATAGGAGCAGTCTTGGTGTCAGAAATCGGTCAGCATTATCCGGTGTCTACCAAACTCAGGTTCCCCTACACCAACAATATGGCCGAATACGAAGCCTGCATCTTAGGGCTCAAGATGGCCATTGACATGAACGTTCAAGAGTTGCTAGTGATTGGAGATTCAGACCTACTCATACATCAGGTGCATGAAGAATGGGCAACCAAGAACTCCAAGATACTCCCGTATCTGCATCATGTACAGGAATTGAGAAAGAGGTTCACGAAGACGGAATTGCAACATGTTTCTAGAACCCGGAATGAGTTCGCCGATGCATTGGCTACCCTATCATCTAAGATACAGCATCCGAATAAGAATTTCATTGATCCCATCCCAGTGAAGATTCATAATCAGCCAGCTTATTGTGCCAGGTTGAAGAAGAGGTAGACGGAAAGCCTTGGTTTCATGATATCAAGGAATATTTGTCAAAGGGAGAATACCCAAAGCTTGCCGATCATACTCAGAAATGCACACTGCGGAGATTATCTAACAACTTCTTCCACAGCGGAGGAATCCTGTATAGGAGGACTCCTGATTTGGGACTACTAAGGTGTGTCGACGCAAAGGAAGCATCCAAGCTGCTAGAGGAAATTCATGTTGGGACCTATGGTCCACATATGAACGGTTTCGTCTTAGCAAAGAAGATACTCCGGGCTAGTTACTTTTGGATGACTATGGAAACAGACTGCATCCAGTATATCCGGAAATGCCACCGCTGTCAAATACATGCAGACATGATAAAGGTACCTCCAAGCGAGCTCAACACAACAAGCTCACCGTGGCCATTCGTCGCCTGGGGAATGGACGTTATTGGACCAATCGAGCCTGCCGCTTCCAACGGACACAGGTTTATCCTAGTAGCAATCGACTATTTCACCAAGTGGGTCGAAGCAGCGTCTTACAGAGCAGTGACTAAGAAAGTCGTGGCAGACTTTGTCCGCGACCATATTGTTTGCCGATTCGGTATTCCAGAGTCGATCATTACTGATAATGGCTCCAATCTCAACAAAGACTAAATGAAAGCTATGTGTGAAACCTTCAAGATTAGCCACAAGAATTCTACAGCCTACAGGCCTCAAATGAACGGAGCTGTGGAAGCCGCCAATAAGAATATCAAGAAAATATTGAGGAAAATGATAGAGAAGCATAAACAGTGGCACGAGAAGTTATCATTTGCTCTGTTAGGGTATCGCACCACAGTCCGCACACCAACTGGGGCAACCCCCTATATGCTGGTTTATGGTACAGAAGCCGTCATTCCCGCCGAAGTAGAAATTCCTTCCTTAAGGATCATACAAGAAGCCGAGCTCAACAATGCAGAATGGGTGAAGAGTCGTTACGAGCAGCTAGTTCTCATAGATGGGAAAAGAATGAACGTAGTTTGTCATGGTCAACTCTATCAGAACAGAATGTCCAGAGCCTTCAACAAGAGAGTTAAGCCCATGCAGTTCACACCAGGGCAGCTGGTATTAAAGAAAAATTTTCCACATCAAGATGAGGCCAAAGGGAAGTTCTCTCCCAACTGGAAGGGTCCATACATGGTTCATCGGGTTTTGACAGGAGGAGCCCTCATACTTGCAGAAATGGACGGAGAAGTCTGGCCAAAGCCGATTAATTCGGATGCAGTCAAGCGTTACTATGTGTAATCTTTATGTTTTCCCTATATAATGTAAATTGAACTATGCCTGACCTGATTCCCGTTTAAGAGGGGATACATAGGCAGCCCTATGGGTTCGATCACAATTCAATAAAATTTTCATTCCCCCCTACCCCCTCCCCCCCTCTCAAAATTGGAAACGGGGGCACAATTTTGAGGAGGACCCTCAAAATTTCGAAGTAATTTCAGCCGATTGTCGCGCGAGCAGCAGTCAGAAAAGTCAACCCACCAAACTGGGGCAGAATTTTGAGGAGGACCCTCAAAATTCCGTAGCAAGAGAGGTTGTAATGTCCTGAATTGAGTCACAATCGGCGGTTCATCTAAAAACTATTTTTTATTACACATTTATGTTATACTTTGACAAAATCATGCATGTTTATCATCGAAATTGCCTTGTTTAGCAACGCTACCCCAATGATACGTACAGATTAAAGACGAGCATCAAGTGAAGCCAGGGAGATGCGAACTAACCTTCCCCTTTACAAAACTCACGATTTTTCTTTAGATGCAGGCACCAGGATTGCGAAATCATTGAACACACTGTTCGCCCATATAACAAATGTTGTTCAAGAGCACGATTCTCCAAACCATTGCGCTTACCAACATCTGTTATCAGCACGCACCCATAATGTTCCATACGTCACAATGTTCCCAATAATCACCACGCCGTAATCTGCTATTAGCTAAGAAACTCTACTGCCATTTGCAATTTTATTTCTTGCATAAGGCTACCATTCTGCCTTCCGAGGTTAAGCTCTACCTCTATCTGCATTTGCATTGCATAAGGCAACTATTCTGCCTTCCAACTTGCATAAGGCTACTATTCTGCCTTCCGAGGTTAAGCTCTACCTCTATCTGCATTTGCATTGCATAAGGCTACTATTCTGCCTTCCAACTTGCATAAGGCTACCATTCTGCCTTCCGAGGTTAAGCTTTACCTCTATCCGCATTTGCATTGCATAAGGCTACCATTCTGCCTTCCAACTTGCATAAGGCTACCATTCTGCCTTCCGAGACTAAACAATGTCTCCATCCACATTGCACGACTGAAAGATCGCCACATTGCACGGCTGAAAGATCGCCACATTGCACGGCTGAAAGATCGCCACATTGCACGGCTGAAAGATCGCCACATTTGCACGGTTGAAAGATCGCCACATTGCACGGCTGAAAGATCGCCACATTGCAAGGCTGAAAGATCGCCACATTGCACGACTGAAAGATCGCCACATGCTACTGCATCCTTCATGGGCTGAAATATCGCCAACTTATCCAAAGGCGTCATCATTTGGAGGCACCATCCTCATAGCCCGAGAAACACCATGTCATGGCCTGAGGATCCCTTTCAATTTTTTGCATATCATTATTCAAAGGCATCATGGTTCGGAGGCACCATTTTCATAGCCCGGGAGCATCATTTCATAGCCTGCAAATCCTTTATTACACGCTTCATAGCCCAGGACACCATGGTCTAAAGACGTCATCCTAACCATCCGAAGACAACATTCATGGTCCGACGGGAATTTGCATCATGTCTAAATATACGCACAATATATGCTTGTATTACTTATTTGTAGGTAAACCGGCAAGCAATAGCCGTCCCGGCAGGAGCATTCCCGCTTCAGTGCCCGCAGCCACATCAAGCCTAACTATTCCCGTAAGCCTTTCACTCACCCTGACCGAAACATGGCGGCCGTTCTTGGAAAGTACCTATCGGCATACTCCGCCAACGGATCCTGAACTACATATGGCCTGATTCCTGTAAAACCAGGGATATGTAGTCAGCTCAGAAGCCAGGGCGCGGCCTATATTTTTCATACCGTTTCGTTCGGTCAAAATTTGGCCATCATATCTTTACCCGACAACTCTTTCATCCTTCCCGGGTAAAAAGGGGCAGCTGTTGATACCCAATTTTTCCCTATATATATTTTATATGCATAGTACGTTCAAAATAGCATATGTATGCATATATAAGTATACCCAAGTGTTCCATTATTTTTCCTTAATTTTTTAAAGATTTTAAATTAATTTATTCCCCTATTTTATCCATAAAAATCCAATAATTATTTCTAAAATTATCATTTTTGGTGATTCACTTGTTGAACTTTTATGTTTATGCTAAAATATGGCTAAGGTAATTTTTACATATTTTTACAATTTCATTTAGTATTTTTTAAAGCTAATTGCACATAATTGCAATATTAGCCATTTTTAGGTTTATATTTGTCTCATGTTTATAAAATTGGATCCTATATTTTTAAACTGTTAATTATATGTTATAAATTATATTAGTACCTTTAATTTATTTCCAGAAATTAATTTATTATTTTTTATAAATTAAATAGGGAAAATTGGCTATTTAAATAATGGCCCAATTTTATTTCAATTACAGCCTAAATTTGGCCCCAATTGAACCCCGAACCAATTTCAATTAAATCCGACCCAAACCCAGTTTTATTAAACCGCCCACTTACCCGTTTTAATCCAGACCATTGATCATTCAGATCAACGGCCAATAATCACCCTTGCCTTAATTAATTCCAAACGACCCCCTAAACCCTATCATCTCCTACAATTCGCCGCCTTAGAACCCCTTCCCTCTCAATTCTCTCTGAAACCTCACCTGAACCCTAGCCGCCGCCACCCTAAGCCACCCTAATCCATGGTCTTCCAGGGTCATCTGAGACTTGCATCAGCCTTTCATGACTTCTTTGTGTTTGGTTTTGTGGTCTCATGACCAGACTTTGAAGGGATTTGGTCCAGTCCTTGCTCCATGACCTTTCTTCGGTCATCCCTGACCTTTCTCCGGTCAGCCATGGCCATTCGAGTCAGACCTTTGACTCTCCTATTCAGATCAGTAACTTTTAAGGCCTTTCTCGTTGCTTTTGGGTTTTTTTGGAACCCTAATCTCTAAGACTTATTCGATTTCTTTCAGATCTACCTTAGATCTATGCTTGTCATGAACTTTTAAGCATCTTCTCGAAGCTTCTTTAACTTTGCTTTTAAAACGACTCTTCATCTTTTCCGGTTAGGGTTTTTTCTTTTAAATTATTTCGAAACCTCTTCTCTGATTTTAACGTGTTTCTGATTTTGCTCTGTTTTGCTTATGTCGTTCTCCTATCTAAGTTTAGCATGTTAAAAACCCTAATTTCTTTTGGGTTCATTCGAGTTTCTGAAACTGTTTGCTAGTATTTGTTTGATTCATTTGTTTATCATCTTTAAACTCGATTTTTGTTAAAACCCTAATTTCTTTTGGGATCATTCGAGTTCTTAAACTGTTTGCTAGTATTTGTTCGATTTATTTGTTTATCATCTTTTAAGCTTGACTATTGTTGAAGAAACCTATGTCTTTGGGTTTGAAACTGTTTGTTTGAATACCTGACTCGATTTGAAAGTTCCTTGTTTCAGAACCTCTTTTCTTTATGTGAGTCCTCTGATTCTGGGTTTTTACTATCTTTAAAACTTGACTATGCTTAAAACCCTAACCTTTCAGAAGGGTTTTCTCATATGTTACTGTGAGACCCTTTGCATGCTTCTGATACTCTATTTTTTTTCTTCACTATTGATTCAATGTGACTTGACCTACTTGAGTATTATGCTTCGAATATTTGCTACCTACTGAACTTTGTGCTACTATTGCATGTTGTTTCTTTTGCCAATAGGTTTGGCCTCGCATGTCTAGTGTTTGTTCACTCTATTTATATGTTGAGGTTCCTTCTTTGATTGATCTTCAATCTTGGGACTGATTTCAAACTTCTCTTTTGTGAACTTTAATTTCACTCGCCTGTTAAAGTTAATTGATTCCTGTCCTTATTTTGCCTTGCTGAATCTTTTCCAAAATAAGTATATTCTGTACTTAGACTCGATTTCTTACTTAATATTTTACTACTTCTTTTATGGCAATAAACAGTCTGCCTACAAACTGATTTTCTTTCCTTATTTTTGAATCTGTTACCCCCGTTAAACAAGTGATTTCTTAATTAAAGGGGAATCAATTGGTTGATTGATTCTTAGTGTTGATTGTTTCCATGTTTGTATTGAAACTTTACTTATTACCTTATTTCTCACATGTTTTCAAAAGGCTATAAATACCCTGCACCCCTCTTCTTTCAAAGACACGAACACAAGGAAAAGACTTGAGTACAGAACACACACTCCACTAAAACTCTCTCTCTTTTTTCTCTGTTACTACTTGTGTTTGATGCCTTACCTAGCCAGCTGAGAGCCAAGGCTAGGCTGTGGGAAGCTTGCTTACTTTTCTTTCTGCATTTGCATCTTTACTGGTGTTCTAACTAACTTTCAGCATCAACAACAACATGTTTCTTTACTATTTCCTTCACCCTTGCTTGTTTCCTGATTGTGTTTAATCATATTCCATTATTAGGCATGCTGTAATCTGCATTAATGCTTTATTATGTATGAACTCTGTCAGTCACCTATTATGACTTATGAATCCTAAACCCTCATATCCCCTATGTGTTTGATATCCTTTGGTTGGTTCGGGGCATGTCAGCATTAGACATTGTTGTGCATGACCCAAACCTAACACCCCTAGGGTCATGACCTCCATATCCCCTCTATGTGTTGTGTGCTCTGGTTGGTTTATGGGCATTCATGCACCATCTATTACTTTGCATGCCCAAACCTGATCCCTGCCTAAGGATATATGCTCTTTGCAATGTATTCCCAAACCCCTGACCCCTTTGTATGAAAATACTGATTCTGTGCTTTACTACTACTACTTTCCCATCACCCTACCCCTCTCTATTCTCCACTGAGTTTTAAATCTCTATTCCTACACTTCCACCATATTCTTAGACTTAGGTTCTGCCCTTCTTGTGTGAGCCTTGCCCTGGGACCCATGAGCTCCTTCTGAACATGGACACATAAGGGCTGGGCCTTCCACACTACACTGATCTCTATCATGGTTCTGCAAGCTTGGGAGTAAGCACTTCCCGGGGTCCTTTGAGACCCTTAGGGAACTCTGACACACCCAGGTCTGAGAAAGGCTTTGAAACAAATGGCATTTTGAGGTGGTTTATTCCCTAACTCAGAGAGGAAGTCAAGAATTAGGCTTCCTCTGGTTGTAACTTCTTTTGATTTATATTTTTGATGTAATTCATTATTCTGGTCTGTAATAATTTATAATAAACATTTGGGGTTGGCTAGTGGAAAAGGGCTGGGTAATTATGCATGCTCAAGGGGAGAGAACATGCCTATAGGACTTGTGTTCTGAATGATTCAATTCTGCATTTAGAAAACATGCCTATAGGACTGGCCTTAAATTCTACATGTTCACCTTTGCATTTAGACACCACGCCTATAGGACTTACCTTAAATTCTGCATGTTCAACTTTACATTTAGACACCATGTCTATAGGACTCACCTTAAATTCTGCATGTTCAACTTTGCATTTAGACACCATGCCTATAGGATCTGTCTTCTGATAAATTCTGCATGTTTGACTTTATATTTAGATAACCTGCCTATAGGACTTGTTTAAAAATCCTGCATGTTGGTTACCACACTTAGACACCATGTTTTTTAGGGCCTAAACGGCTATAAGTAAATATCATGTCTATAGGAACTAAAATCAGCAATACTAGATATCATGTCTATAGGAATTACAATCAGCAATAGTGGATATCATCGTCTGCAGAATCTGAAACTAGTCTAATTTAAAATCAATTTTATTCTGAACCAGTTTTTTAAATAACCTAATCTCCTTATTTAACGCGGTTTAGAAAGCATGCCTATAAGATCTCTAATCACTTGTTTCTTTAAAAATGGTTACTGCTTCACCACATTCCGAATCAGTAATAGATACCATGTTAATAAGAGCTCACCCAAACACTTAGGAAAGCTTTAGGTAATAACAAGAAATAAAACTCAGCCCGTTTTTGTTAACTAGTAATTGATACAACCAGCAGGCATGCCTGATTCGGACTTCTTATCTGAGTTACGTAATACATTAGTCTGCTTCAACAACTTAAAATCCCCATTTCCTTAGTATTTTTAGATTTAGACCTTGATTTTTGTTTGAGTCATGCTATTTGATTGCTTTGCTTGAGGAGGTATATATGAGCCTTCAGTGTTTATGTGCCCCCCCTTTTCAATGTGCAGTCCTATGTGTTTTGTATGTCGCCTTAGCTTTTTCACCTTTGAAACTTCAAAGTCAGCCTAATATCCCTTCCCTTTAGGAATAGTAGTCCTAAGTGCCTCTGTTATTTGAGCCTTATCTGTGTACATGTTAATTACACCAAATTCACAAAGAACTATCTGGCCGGGAACCACACTAGTGGATCCTGAGGGGTGCCTAACACCTTCCCCTTAGGATAATTTCAAGCCCTTACCCTATCTCTGGTTATCAAACAAACTCAGAAGTGAACCTTATAGGTGTCCTAATGCACCTTAATCATTAGGTGGCGACTCTTCAAATGAAAAACCCAGTTCCCAAAAGGAACGAGTTGTCATATACCCAAAATGTCATAAACCCGATCTCCCGATGCAAAGAGGGAAAAAAGGGGGGCGCGACAGAACATTGTTCGTTCCATTGCAACCCCTGGTCTTTTCTCAGCACATTGAAGAATTTGTTGCATCTGTCCGAGGATCGTGAAATGAACCTCGATAAGGCGGCTATTCATCCTGTTAGTTTCTGTACCTGTTTTTTGCTGGTACTGTATTGATGGCTTTGATTTGATCTGGGTTAACTTCGATTCCCCTTTGCGACACAAGGAAGCCGAGGAATTTTCCTGAGGTTACGCCGAAGGCGCACTTCTCGGGATTTAACTTCATCGCGTACTGCCTCAATATTTCAAAGGCTTCTTTCAGATGGCCGATGTGATCCTCCTTCTTTGTCGACTTTACCAGCATGTCATCGATATAGACCTCAATTGTCTTGCCGAGCTTCTCTTTGAATATTTTGGTGACTAACCTCTGGTACGTGGACCCTGCATTCTTGAGTCCGAACGGCATCACTTTATAGCAATACATTCCTTGGTAAGTGATGAAAGTCGTCTTTTCTTGATCTTCTTTAGCCATTAGAATTTGATTATAACCGGAATAGGCGTCCAAGAAGCTCAGCAATTCATGCCCCGCTGTCGCATCGATCAGTTGGTCGATATGGGGTAACGGGAAGGAATCCTTTGGGCATGCTTTGTTTAGATCGGTGAAATCCACACACATTCGCCACTTCCCGTTCTTCTTTTTTACCATGACCACGTTGGCGACCTATTGGGGGTATTTTGATTCTCTGATGGAACCGTTGGTGAGTAACTTGTCCACCTCTTCGCTAACTGCCTCATTGATTGTGGCATTGAACTTTCTCCTCATTTGCCGTACCGACGGATAGAGTGGGTCGACATTCAGTCTATGAGCGGAGATGTCCTTTGGGATTCCTAGCATATCTGAGTGGGAGAAGGCAAATAAATCGGTGTTGTTAGTCAAAAATTCACAATACTTACCTGGCTCCGAGAGGTTGTGCCCTATGTAAGCCTTTCTTGTATTGTCGACGTTATCCAACTGGACGGGGTCAAGATCTTCTATAGTTGCCTTGCAAGCTTCTACAATATCCGGGTCTTTGATGGCCTCTGTTTGTAGGTCGGGTTTAGTTCCCGACATGGCTAATTTCTATGCCTCCGCACTTGCTCCTTTTAGTTGTTTGGTATGCGTGCAATCTTGGGCAATCCGATGGCATTCTTGGGAGGTACGTGGCTCGCCTCGGATGCTGAATATTCCCCACGGGGTGGGAAATTTGATCACTTGATAGAAGCTTGAAGGGACGGGTCGCATGGCGTGTATCCATGGTCACCCTATGATGGCGTTATAAGTTGTTTCCTGGTTCATGACGTGGAATGTTGTTTCCAGGGTGACTCCTCCTGCTAGGACAGGTAGCATTATTTCTTCAGATGTCCGCTCTAGTGCATTATTAAAACCCGTTAGTGTAATGCAACGCGGTATTATTTTATCCTCAAGCCTCATTTCCATGAGAACTCGCAGGTGAACAATACACGCGCGCCGCTTCTATCATCTACCATGATTCATTTACATCTGTATCAGCGATGCGTAAAGTTATAACCAAAGCATCATAGTGAGGGAAAGACAAACCATCGGCATCTGACTTATCGAAGATGATACTGTCTTCGAGGTCATCATACCGTTCATGGGCGACCGTTCGTTTGAGTTTATGCGTGGTGGTGAACTTCACATGGTTGATTACCGTGCCGTCACCACCGCCAATGATCATCTGTATGGTGCGCGCTGGTGATGGTGGCTTTGGAGGTCCCTGAGATGGATCGCGCCCTCTAGCGAAGTTGGCCCTTCCTTTATCGCTGAGCAGCTCTTTCAGGTACCCCTGGTTCAACATCCTAACTACTTCCTGCCGCAGACCTATGCAATCTTTGGTCTTGATTACTCTTTCTTGGTGGAATTCACAGAGGACGTTTGACCTCCTGGTGTTTGGGTCCGATTTCATTTTTTGCGGCCACTGCACCTTCGTGCCCAGCTTCTCCAGCGCGTACACTATTTCTAAAGGGGAAACACAAAAGTTATGAGCATATAGCAGTGGAGGCATACCTCTTTCGTTTCGAAGGGGTGCGGTGTGTCGTAGCACGGCATCCGCATGTCTTGGAGGGGGCGGGTTAGATGATCGGACATAGGGCTAATGCCTTTCTCGATTGAAATGTGGGGGTTGATCTCTTCGCCCATCGTTACGTCGATCTCTCCTTGCCTCGGTCTGACCCGACGTTAGTCGCTGAATCGGGCCGTGCAGATCGTCTTCATCTGCCCTTACCTCGGCGCAATAGGCGTTATGGATCTCTTCCCATGTGGTGGGGGGGTACTTCATGAGTCTACTGAGCAGTTTTTTGGTTTCTTTTGAAAGGCTGCTACTGCCATCCCTTCTGACACGTTTGGTAGGCTCATCCTTACTCTGTTGAATCGGGCCAGGAAATCCCGAAGTCCCTCGCCCGCCGTTTGCCTGACGATGAAGATATCATTGACCCTAGCTTCAGCCTTCTTCGCCCCTGTATGAGCGGTGGCGAATTTATCCGCCATCTCTTCAAACGTTGATATTGATCGTGTTGGCAGCTGGGAGTACCACGTCAATGCTCCCCCTATCAAAGTCTCACCGAACTTTTTAGCAGCACAGATGGTACCTGTTCCTTTGACAGATAGTTGCCTTTTACCGCAGTAACATAATGGATCAGATGATCCTCCGGGTCCGTGGTCCCGTTGTATATTCTCAAGTATGGTGGCATCTTGAAGGTTTTTGGAAAAGGATGGGGAGTGGCCCCGTCGCTGTATGGCTGTTCGACGAATCGGCCCACATTGCGTTTTGGTAATAGCTTAGGGGCGCCTGGTATTTTGTCAACCCTTTCCTGATGCTCCTTCATTTGATCACGGAGTGTTTTGTTCTCATTTTCCATCTCTTCCATTTTCTTTAAGATAGCCATGAGTGCATCCTCACCTGCATTAGTGACAGTGCGGGCATTATCCGTTCGTGCAGTGCTTGGCTCGTTGGTGGTAGCTGCGATTTCTGTAGGTGGCAAGTCTTCAACATCTCCTTGAAGAGGTCTTTCAATCATGTTGCTCAGAGCACTCGTCAACCATTCTTCTAGCAGCTTTTTTACTGCTGGTGGTGCTTCCCCCACCGTGGACGTTGAGGCTCCCCTATTGCGCAAGATCGTTAGATATCCGTTTGGAGGAGGTGAGATCTCCCCCTCCGGTGTAGCTCTTGGTGTTTTATTCTCGGTGTCTTCTCTACCGGCTTCGTTGAGGGAGTTCAGGAGGTTGTTTGAGACATCTGCTATCGTCTTCAGCCTTGCTTCTTTTTCCGCCATTGTTGGTCTTTATGAGGTTTGAAGAACAGTAACCGTCACTTTCAAGAACCTAGATGAGAACTATGATTTCAGCTATGAAAATCCCCACAGACGGCACTAAATTGTTTAACTCAAAAGATGTTAAACCTATTTGAACAAATCAATCAATGATGAAGGGGTAAATCATAGCTGAAGATAATAAGCTCTAGGATGATANNCCCCCCCCCCAGAAATAACATGCAAAGGATCATTAAGGAATATTCCCGATATCCCCTAATGAGCTTACTCTACTGCCGAGGTCATATCGTTCCTTCTTTTGCTACAAGGTCGTATCCTTCTGGGCGTCGACTCGCAGGTGCTCGGCCATTTGTCGTGCACACTGTAGGTCGTGGTCGGTCAAATTCAGACCCGTACAAATATGTAGCTGCATATGTAATTAAGTTTGCTATTGTAAGTTATTGAATCCATATTTCAAAAGTTCAGAAAAACACCATCGATCTCTATCAACCCATGATATTAACCCATGATTTAAGGCAATAAGGATGCATGAATTAGCCATTAAATATTTCTGAATTTCGTTTAAATTAAGCTATGTTTTGGACACTGTCAAATTGGATAATGAATTGGTAAATTAGATATTGTAATATAATCTTAGTTCACATTTAAGTCGAGCCACATGTCAGGTTTGGGACATTTTGCCGGTCCAATTTCACCAAACTTGTCCATCTTAATGAGGTTAGCATATAAATTTCTTTTATTTTTTCTTGGAGATATAAAATATATATAAGTTTAGTTGTCTAAAATAAAATAATGAAAATTAGCTAGTCACAGCATCTAATCTAACCGTTTATCTTGGCCTTATTGGCAACATATTTTCTTTCACTAACATCCCTTACTTATTATTGAAGAGAGCACCTGATTTCATTAGTAATAAAATTAGGCTTCAAAATTAATAGGAATAATAGAATATTCAGTAACTTAAGTGAGAAGTTTCGCAAGTCAAAGTGTTTGACCTGTATAGGCATACCTTTTCAAAATATACAAAATATAAGAAATGCCCGTACTATTGATAAGTTTTATATATATCGTTATCCAGAAGATGATATGCTCAAGGACTTTTAACACACATCAAAAGGAAAATATAAAAGCTGTCAAGAGAAATTTAATAATATCAATTTATGATATATATCAAAGGAGAAATTTGACCCAAAAAAAAGAAGCTTACAATGGCAATGGCGTTCAATTATGAAAGAAGAAGGGCGTTTTAAGGTGGATGTTGTAAACAAATGATGCTACTTCGACATGCAAAAAATGACTATTGATTTTATGTGTAAAAAAATAAATAATGCTACTTTGACATGGAAAAAATGACTTTCGATATTATGTGTAAATTAATACTCATAGTTTTGACATGGAAAAGTGTTTATTACCAACTCTATATGATATTAATATTGTAGATCAACAACTAATCAGGAAAAAATATAAAATTAAGGTATTTCAGTTTTAATGTTTTGGTCAAGTCACTATTAAAAAGTGTGAATAGCGAGAAAAGGAAAAGAGTAGAGTTCTTTTCAAAAGAAAAAGAAAATGAGAATTATTAGTATTTACACCAGGCCATTAAACAATCAAACACATGTCACTTTATTTAACTAAAATTATTAGTATTTAACTATAGTTAACTAATTTTTGACATATATTAAATACAATAACACACTACTAAAATACTTAATATTTCCATATTACTGTTATGCTCTTTAACAATAACGTCAAATCGACTGACACTTTTTTGTTTATGTGCCACCAAGGCCATCATCTGCCATTACCAACATAATTTTATTCCTTATACTTACTGTAAGTATAATTAATTGTACAAATATATTTTAGCTTTATTTGGAAGAAAAGAATTTCTACTCCTGGTTTAATATAGTAGCTATATTTGTAAATTTTATATTACTGCTTAGCTACAATAACCTATGGCTATGCTTATCTGCAGAACTTGTCTCCCATAATATACATATATGGTTGAGTTTACAGAATGTGTTTGTATTATTTTCCACTAACTATTATTGTAAAGGTAAATTCAATTTCCCCCCAGCAGAACACCATTATCCTTTGTGAAAGATTCTTGCCATTTAAAAATAGAAATTAAAAGCTTAAATAAAATTTCTTAATGTTTATGGCTCTTAATCTGAATAAGTAGGCTATTGTTTCGGAATTACGCAAAGAATGAAGAAAAGATTGGCTCTTGACTTTACTCATTAAGCGTTGTTACTTTCTTTCCTTTTAATTAATTTATTTATTTAAAATAAAACTCCTAAATCAAAGTTGTCTTCTACGGTTAACTTAACTATATTGGGTGTAAACATCCGGTAGGGATAAGTTTTTTCCGTGATATATATATATATATGTTAAACGTGTTTTTCCTTTTCCTTTTTCCTTTGCTTGGTTTTGAGGATATGAAATATATATCTATTGATTTTTATGTTGCCTTATCTTTTTAGACGTAAACATAACAATGTAGAATTAATAAATTCTCTGGGTTTTTTTCATTTTCTTTTTGTCTTGCCCTTGTTTCCAGTGGTTATGTCAGCTTGACAGCTTTGAATCAACAAGCAATATATCGTCAATTTTTCAGTTCAACTAGTTATTGTTATTACACTGTATTTGTAAAATAATTCTGGAAATATAAATGAGTATAAACAGAAATGAATATAAACAGAAATGACAGAAACCAATTCGAGCCCACTGAATTCACAGTGTTTCCTTAAGGAATTTAATCCCCTCCTAGTACCCAAGGTTATGGATTATTTCCTCCCAGGATAGAACGAATTACACATTGGTGTAGTGGTACTTCAAACCCCAGTGTTTCAGCGAACACAAAGTTCGGTAGCAAATCACACTTACTTTTTGCTTTGTTTTGATGCTAAAAGTATGCAGAAGAAGGAGAGGAAACTCAGAAAATTGTAGTTAAAATTCTGAGCAGAATAGTGTTGTATTTATAGCCAAAGTTGGGTCTCTTCAGAATGGCTGTTTATGCAAAACGCCCACAACATAAATGCCATTACATAAATGGCCATTTACTCAATAATAAAGAGGGAAAATAAAGAGGGAAAATTGAAGAGGGTAGTTACTTTTCTGTTACCAAAATAGAAAAACGGATTGGATTTAATATTAATATTTAATATTAATATTTTGTTATTAAATCAAATATTTAATAACATTTCTGTTAATATTTTACTATTAACAAATAAATTTGGTCCAAAAAGTTAATCAATCAATCGATCATTTGACCAAATCCAAATCCGAACTCGAAGCCGAAGCCGAAGCCGAAGCCGAAGCCGCAGCCGAAGCCGAAGCCGAGCCGAGCGAGCGACGACGACGACGGCGCGAGGCTTGCCTTCTTCTCAACTCTTTAAGAGCTAGAAGAAGAGCAATTGCTTATATACCCATAAAAAACCTCTTCCTCTTCCAATATGGGACAATGCCCATTTGCCAAGGGAGGGGGAACTTAAAATTTCACTCAAAAATTTCATATCCCTCCATTTCCCATTCACCCTCTTTTAAGTATTTAATATATTAATTAAATACCTTAAAAACCCAACAATCCCCCACATGAATGGGGAATGGCTATATCACGGAAGTATGCATGAAAAACTGTGTGATTCACAAGTAAGGATTAATTGCATCTGGATAAGTAGGTTTCCCTTTGAACTTTCCGTAGTGAACTTATGTCGGATATACTCGATCAATCGGTAGATTTGATATCTTTGAACCGTCGAACTTTAGTGTATACCTAGACAACCACAAGTCACACAACCAACCCTTAACCGTCTTTGGTTCTCATTGTTGTGTTCGTTTCAGCCATGAACACCGCCTGGTTTCATAAGTGCGTAGAGAACTGGCCTTGTTGTGTTCTCCTTGAAGCGGCTAACACTTCACACTTACATAGGTGATTCCTAAACGTGTCATCCCGTAGATACACTATTTGATATACCCTGTATCAAATTTAGAAATCATTAAAAAGCCTTAATGCTTTATCCTTGGTACTGAACATTGTCTCATCACGAGAATGGACCAAAAGTTTAGTTGACAATGTTGAACCGTCATAAATGACTTTGTTTGATCTCCTTGAACCTAGATCTTGGGATCTCCAGTCTTCTAGGTAGAGTTACCGCCACTATGACTTGTTCTCGGCCACAGTCCCATTCCCTTTGATGACTTCTCAACTACCTCTCTAGTTAGGCCTTTTGTAAGTGGATCCGACACATTATCACTTGACTTTACATAGTCAATCGTGATAATTCCTCTAGAGAGTAATTGTCTAACGGTTTTATGTCTTCGTCGTATATGGCGAGACTTACCGTTATACATAACGCTCCCAGCCCTTCCAATTGCCGCTTGACTATCACAATGTATGCATATTGGTGCCAACGGTTTGGGCCAAAATGGAATATCTTCCAAGAAATTCCGGAGCCATTCAGCTTCTTCACCGGCTTTATCCAAGGCTATGAACTCAGCCTCCATTGTAGAGCGGGCAATACAAGTTTGTTTGGATGACTTCCAAGATACCGCTCCTCCACCAATAGTGAATACATATCCACTTGTGGACTTGGAATCAGTTGATCCGGTGATCCAATTTGCATCACAGTATCCCTCAATGACCGCAGGATATTTATTGTAATGCAAAGCAAATTCCTGGGTATGTACTAAATACCCCAAAACTCGTTTCATGGCCATCCAATGAGATTGGCCTGGATTGCTCGTATATCGACTCAATTTACTTATAGCACAAGCTATATCTGGTCGTGTACAATTCATGATGTACATTAAGCAACCCAATATGCTCTGGCCTTTGTTCTTTGCTAATGCAAGATTCACATCAATTGGAGTCTTTGCAACTTTAAAGCCCAAGTGCTTGAATTTTTCAAGTATTGTTTTAATATAATGAGATTGTGACAATGCTATACCTTGAGAAGTCTTATGGATCTTAATTCCCAGAATTAAATCAGCAACTCCCAAGTCTTTCATATCAAACTTGCTAGTTAGCATACGCTTAGTAGCATTTATGTTGGCAATGTCATTACTCATTATGAGCATATCATCCACATATAAGCAAACAATGACTATGTGATTTGGAACATTTTTAATGTACACACATTTATCACATTCATTTATCTTAAATCCATTGGACAACATTATTTGGTCAAATTTCGCATGCCATTGTTTGGGTGCTTGTTTTAATCCGTAAAGGGACTTCTACAGACCTTCTTTTCTTTACCTGGAACCACAAACCCTTCAGGTTGTTCCATGTAGATTTCTTCCTCCAACTCTCCATTTAAGAAGGCCGTCTTAACATCCATTTGATGAATTTCAAGACCATAAACTGCAGCTAACGCTACTAACGTTTCGTATGGATGTAATTCTTGTAACTGGAGAGTATGTATCAAATAGTCAAGACCTTCTCGTTGTCTATACCCTTTGACCACAATTCTTGCCTTATACTTTTCAATAGTACCATCATCTTTCATTGTCCTCTTAAAGATCCATTTAGAACCTAACGGTTTATTTCCAGGAGGAAGATCAACCAATTCCCATATATGGTTGTTCAGTATGGATTCTATTTCACTATTGACCGCCTCTTTCCATAACAATGATTCTGAAGAAGACATAGCTTCTTTAAATGTTTGAGGCTCATTTTCTAATAAGAAAGTCACAAAATCTGGTCCAAATGAAGTAGACGTTCTTTGACGTTTACTACGTCTTGGATCCTCTTGGTTAAGTGTACTTTCTTTGTTTCTTCCCGGGGTCGTTTAGATCCTTCACCAATCGACTCACATTCCTTTTATACGGATATATATTTCAAAGAACTCAGCATTATCTGATTCTTATTATGGATGTTCGGGATTTTCTGATTTATGAACCAGAAATCGATATGCTTTTACTATTAGTTGCATAATCCTATGAAAACACAATCAATGGTTTTCCGGTCCTATTTTTACCTTTTGGGGTTTAGGAAACTTGCACTTTTGCCAAACACCCCCACACTTTAAAATAATTCAAGTTGGGCTTCCTTCGCCTTTCCATTTTTCAATATGGAATGGATTGTGTTTTGCTATGGGGTCTCTGATTTAGTATTCGGCTTAGCCGTAAGAATGCTTCCCCCACACAAGTTCTGTGGCAAACCAGAACTTATCAAATAATGCGGTCAAATCATCTCCTTTAATGAACGATTCTTTCTTTCTGCAATCCCATTGGATTGGGGCGTGTAAGGGGACACCGTTGTTTGATGAATAATTCCATATTCTAAACATGTATTTGTTCAAAAGGAGATTCATATTCAACCACCCTATCACTTCTTATTCATTTTGATTTTCTTATTAAGTTGCGTTTCAACTTCAATTTTTGTATTGCTCTGAATGCGTCTATTGCTTCATCTTTTACTATTCAAGTAAGTAAACATAGCAGTATCGAGTACTAATCATCAATAAAAGTTATGAAATACTTTTTTCCACCTCGAGATGGTATTGACTTCATGTCACAAATATCTGTGGTGAATTAAGTCTAAAGGATTTGAATTCCTTTCAACGACTTATAAGGATGTTTAACATACTTTGATTCCACACATATTTGACATTTTGATTTGTCACAATTCAAACTCGGGCAATACTTCCAAATTAATCATTTTCCGTAAGGTTTTATAATTGACATGACCCAAACGTATATGCCATAATTCATTTGACTCAAGTAAGTAAGACGAAGCTGAAATTTTATTATTATTTTCAACAACCATTACATTCACTTGAAAAGGCCCTCAGATGAGGTAACCTTTTCCTACAAACATTTCATTCTTACTTTATTACAACTTATCGGAAACAAAAACACATTTAAACCCATTCTTAACAAGAAGTCCAGTAGAGAATAAATTCTTCCTAATCTCGGGAGTGAAGGACGTTGTTCAAAAGTCACCACTTGCCGGAAGTCATTCTGAGAAATATTTTCCCATAATCCTTCAATTTCGCTTTGAAGCATTTTCCCATAGAAATTCGTCTCATCGGGTCAAACGGGAGGATAAGAGAGCAAAAGCTTCTCCTAACAGCACAAACATGGCGAGTGGCTCCAGAATCAATCCACCACTCTTTTAGGATTGCCCACCAGCTTGCATTTGGAAAGCATGGACATAAATCATCAACATCATCAATGCTTTTCAACCATGTTTTGCTTGACCCCTTTTCTTGTCTTTCTTCGGAGCACGACACTCCGTAGATTTGTGTCCAGTTTTTTCCCACAGTTGTAGCAGTTTCCACTGAACCGCTTCTTTGCTTGGGTTGTATTTCGGTCCAGAAAAGCCTTCTTTCTCTTTTTGTTCCTTCAAAGCAATATTTGCTCCATTATTGTTGAATTTTCCACGGCCTCTCTTTTCCGCAGCTTTGTTGTCCTCGTTCGATTCTCAACCGATACAATGAGATCTTTCAAGGGACATTTCTCCTTGCGTTTGTGTTTCAAGTAGTTTTTGAAGTCATTACACAAAGGAGGCAACTTTCTCAATCATCGCGCTACTTTGAAATGCTTCATTGATAACAAGACTTCAATGAAATTTCTATAAGTAAAAATACCAAGAATTACTACTTTAACATTCAATAATTAATTTGAGTTATACCTTCAGCAAGGAGATCGTCGATAATCACTTGCAATTCCTGGACTTGGGTAATAACAGACTTGCTATCTACCATTTTGTAGTCCAAAAACTTTGCAGCAAACAAAACTTTTTTCAACCGGCATCTTCCGTTTGTATTTCTTTTCAAAGCGCGAGTCCACAGTTCCTTTGACGTTTCCACGCCACTGTAGACGTTATACAAAGCATCCTCCAGCCGCTTAGAATATAATTCTTGCACAAAAAAATCTGAATGCTTCCACGCCTCAATCACAGATTACGAGAAAGCGTTCAGTTTCTGGAGTTTCGTCGGACAGCACAGGAACATCTTCCTTGATGAACTTCTGGAGACTTAGAGTAGTCAGATAGAAGAACATCTTTTGCTGCCAGCGCTTGAAATCAATCCCGGAAAATTTTCCGGGTTTCTCCGCCGGTGCCAATGCTGCCGGTGTCGTTCGGCTTGTTGACGCATTGGCAGTCACCATTGGAACCGCTTGGTTCTCATTCTCATTAGTCATTTCTGTAAAAGAATGACACAAACGTTAAAATCACGTAGATTTTAATAGAGTACAAAACCACAAAGGTTTTACTCTTCCAGAAACAGTAAGTACAAATACAGAAAATAAATTATTAAATTCCTTAAGCTTGTTATTACACTGTATTTGTAAAATAATTCTGGAAATATAAATGAGTATAAACAGAAATGAATATAAACAGAAATGACAGAAACCAATTCGAGCCCACTGAATTCACAGTGTTTCCTTAAGGAATTTAATCCCCTCCTAGTACCCAAGGTTATGGATTATTTCCTCCCAGGATAGAACGAATTACACACTGGTGTAGTGGTACTTCAAACCCCAGTGTTTCAGCGAACACAAAGTTCGGTAGCAAATCACACTTACTTTTTGCTTTGTTTTGATGCTAAAAGTATGCAGAAGAAGGAGAGGAAACTCAGAAAATTGTAGTTAAAATTCTGAGCAGAATAGTGTTGTATTTATAGCCAAAGTTGGGTCTCTTCAGAATGGCTGTTTATGCAAAACGCCCACAACATAAATGCCATTACATAAATGGCCATTTACTCAATAATAAAGAGGGAAAATAAAGAGGAAAAATTGAAGAGGGTAGTTACTTTTCTGTTACCAAACAGAAAAACGGATTGGATTTAATATTAATATTTTGTTATTAAAACAAATATTTAATAACATTTCTGTTAATATTTTACTATTAACAAATAAATTTGGTCCAAAAAGTTAATCAATCAATTGACCAAATCCGAAGCCGTAGCCGAAGCCGAAGCCGAAGCCGAGCCGAGCGAGCGACGACGACGACGGCGCGAGGCTTGCCTTCTTCTCAACTCTTTAAGAGCTAGAAGAAGAGCAATTGCTTATATACCCATAAAAAACCTCTTCCTCTTCCAATATGGGACAATGCCCATTTGCCAAGGGAGGGGGAACTTAAAATTTCACTCAAAAATTTCATTTCCCTCCATTTCCCATTCACCCTCTTTTAAGTATTTAATATATTAATTAAATACCTTAAAAACCCAACAGTTATGAATATAATGTTGATGACATTTCTTTTTTTCTTCAACTAGAGAAGTAGTGATCCAATTGACTATCAATAGTCTACGGTCAAAAGGCAGTGCAAGAATTTTCTGTATATATATGAAACTTAAAAAAATAATTCAAAGAGCATACATATATACATGTTTTGAGTTTTTTATTTTATTTTTGGGGTTGGTCCAAGACAGGGGAAGGGGAAAGGTTAAGTGAGAATTCAACCTTAATTATTATGCCTCTAACAAGATGATAAGATCTCTACTAGTGAGCTTGTATGATCTAAAAGAAATACTATTAAATTTCTTCCTTTTATTAATATAAATTCAAATTAGAACTGGTAGACTTCAGTTTTCATAATTATGATTTAAGATATCATCAAATCAGTAAGTTTAAAAAGGAATAGTATATCGATTTGGTGTTTTCATCTCTACACTTTACATAGTTTCACCAATTTATAGATATTCATGTCCTTGATAGATCTAGGAGTTCATAAGAATAAGCGAGATTTTAGAGTCACCTTAATACATAATTTGACAGACTACTTAACATAGTTGAATTTTGAGAAAGGCAAAAGTTCTTCCTTTAATTATTACTGCTATTATTATATTTTTATTTTTGAGTGCACAAATCTTCTTGACTTTCAGAGAATTTGGTCAAAGTATACCAGAATCTACGTTGATGAGGAAGATCATTCAAAGATAAGGTTGAAGACAAATACTCTATGAACTATACTATACTATCTGTATACTCACCCCTTCCCATCTTAAAGGGGCTCAGTTGACCTAATACATAAACGTACTTTAAAACTTTTTTTGTTAAATTTAAGTGTTTAATTTCCAAAGTTAAAATAAAATTATCACTATTTATTTTCTATTTCAAAGTTCCTTTTTAGAAGTCTAAAATATATACAGTCACACCTCTCAGCATCCCTATATAACAGCACTTCACTATAAAAGTTAAGTTTTTTCGGAACTAAATTGCATTTGTTGCTATAATATATGTTTTCTATAACAGCAATTCGCTATAACATCCACAAATATCTAAGAACAAAGAGGCTGTTATAAAGAGGTTTGACTGTATTGCCTTTCCGGTCCTTAATATGTTGCAAGTTTTCTAGTAATTTTTTCACTCAACCGAGTTAAAAAGAAAAAAAACCGAGGTGTAATTCTGGAACAGTTTCATTCTGTGAGGTGAATTTGAGAAACAGTCTTCGTCACCCTTCCTCTTCTTATCAGCAGAGGCGGACCTACGATTTAACGGTGGCGGAGCATATGAGCGGACTGTTCAATCAGCGCCCTATCAAACTTTTGATCTTAAGGGTTTCAGACAAAATATATAGTAATTGTTTTCAACAATATATGCACTTATATGTCTAAAATTTTTGCGAAGTTAATGAATCCGGTGACCCATCTTCTCTATACATAGATTCGCCTCTGCTTTTAATCAGGCCTTGACATAAACATGATTTAAGAATAATATTCTTTTTTCCTTCTTTTGTTGTGTAATTACTAGTACTATTTAAGAAAAAACTCAGTCTTAGTACAAGATATAATCAAAGGTGCAAAGCCCTATAAAAATTCTACACACGTTTTTATTCGGACATCATTGGTCATTGGTCAGCTCTTTGTATCTCTATCCTTTCCCTAACTAGTTGTTGTCTCACTTTTAAATGAAAGAGTACCTTCCAATTTTCTTTGTGTAGAAGATAGGTAAATTTTCATCTCTTGCTGAATACGCAAACGACTATTTGTTACTTTTTCTTGCTTGGTAGAGAGTAGAGACTTTTGAATACATTGACTTTAATTTGGATATGCAGGTTTAAGTAAACATTAAGTTTCTAAATCGTGAACTTTTAAATACAATTCTAATGTTAATGGATGGGAATTACAACAATGAGGAAAAAAGAGTTTTTTCTTTTCCATTCTGTATGAAATACAGCATGACGAATGACGTAAAATATATTTACACAATAAGAATACTTGTAAGGTAATTGAATGTTAATTACTCTATCTTAAAAAATTTCATTGGTAATTTATCCTAAATAGTAAGTAACCTGCTTTATATAACATTGATTATGCAATAATTTTGCACTGCCAATAACCTTTTATTCTAAAAGCATTATTGGTGTTTATGTTAATAATATGCCATCAAGTGGTGTCACTTGCTACATTTTGTTCAAGTGTACCGGATTCGTAGTTTATGGAAAAATAAAATAGTACTCCCTCCGGTCCACTTTAAGTGATTTTTTTGGTTGTTTTCACACATACTAAAGAATCCACCTTTTAGCATTATTATCAATATAATTGATCATATTAACCTTAATTTGTTCATTGAAAATACAACAAATACTCCTAGGCTCTTTACTCCACGGGCAACTTTGGAAAAAAAAGTTAATTCTTTCTTGACATTTGAAAAAATCAAATATCATGGACAAAAAAAAACCAAAAAATCACTTATAGTCGACCGGAGGGAGTATAAAACAAAGCATGGTTATTTTCGCAAGGCAAAACCCTAAGCACCCAATTATTCGAAGTGTAATTGCTAAACGATCATGTACTTAACCCCTGTTTTATTAGTTTATTTCTTCCAAGAAAACCTAAAATTGTACGTGCAAATCAAATATCTAACCAAGATTCGTTTACTATGTTCACAATTCGATCCGCTTTTCAAGCAATTACGCTATCTTAGATAATTTCATAACACAAGTATTATAAGGGCATATCAATTTTTGTTAACTATATTAACCTTGAATTTCATATATCAGGTTTTAGCCTTATTTCTTTCTTTAGTTTCTTCTTTACCTTTTTAGATATTTGTAAGATTCCCTTAGTTTATTTGTTTTATAATCTTTGGACGGGACAGAATTCAAGTATATGAAAAGGAAAAAGGAAAAGTCCGCTGAAAATCAAACGGTGCACATGTAAAATAAAAATCTGACAGCTCTATCAAATAGTAACCACTTGATCACGTCCAACTATGCCTTATAAAAAGGACTAAGCGGTCGCTGCAAATATAATCCGGTTTACAAGTCCGGAGTCGAATCCCACAGAGAACTAAGGTTTAGCTACAGTTGTTCACTATCACCAAGAAGACAAGCTTGAACAATTCCTAACTTATAGATATTAAGATTCTTCTGTTTAACTAATTAACTAACAAATTAAAATAGTAAATTAACAACTAACGATACTGAGGGTTAGAGAAAAGATTAAGGAGGTCTAGAGTTATGATTTCCCCAATTGTCGGAATCCTTCCCGCTATGTCTTCTATAATTTCGCCTAAGTATTCTCTACCGATCATGAGCACTCTTATTACCGTAAATCTCTCCCGAGTAATTACGACAATTTACTAGACGCACTCTCCCGAGCTACGCTAGCTGGCTTTTAATACAGCTCACTTCAGATCGCACCCAAGGCTTCGTTATCCCTAATCCCACCTTTAAACCCTCGGTTATTGATCCCTCATATACTCTGGGAGTGGTGTTGTTCAACAATTACCTAAATATGCACTCTCTCCCGAGTTATGCATACTAAATAGGCACAGCTAATTGAGAGCTCTTCAATCAACCACAATATACACGTAGTTGAACAAATAGAGAAAAGTTATGGCTCAATTATATAAAAACATAACAAGAATTTATCCTACAAAAGGTTCTATCAAAACTCTAGATAACAAATTAGCTATTCATAATAGTATGTAAAACTACAATACTAAAAGTCATAACCAACAATGAAA
The DNA here is from genome assembly GCF_001879085.1 of Nicotiana attenuata. NCBI lineage: Eukaryota > Viridiplantae > Streptophyta > Magnoliopsida > Solanales > Solanaceae > Nicotiana > Nicotiana attenuata. Next base: position 83,499 of record NW_017674514.1, read on the forward strand.
AAAATAGGAAGAGGAAGGAAAAAACTCGTAGAAGAATTCTCCGCCTTGCTCCCAATGTGTTCTTGCCTCCTTAGGTCGAATCTATGTCCAAAATATGTCCTCTTCTTGTTCTTGGCCGGCCGCCTTTGTTTAATATAGGGTTTAGGACTTAAAATCCCATGTTTTGCACTTTAGTCCCTGAAATTTTCGCTTCTTGCCGCGGTCGCGGTGGAACCGCGGCCAAACATGCCCTCTGCTTCTTCAGTTGTCCGCGACCATCTTCTACCACGGTCGCGGTTTTTCACCATGTTCCGTTTGGAATTTGGAAAAACGTAAAACATAAAAATTGTAGTCCTTTGAGTTAGCTTTCCAACCATATATTGTGGAGCCCAAATGGAGTTCTGAGCAAAAAGTTATGTCTATTTTACTAGACAGTGCGCAATATGCCTCCTCAAGTCTTCGTTCGTACTTAATTATCAAATTTGACCTCCGAACACGATCCCGGCTTAATTCCTTGAGCTTTTACTCAGACTTCAAAGCTTCAAATCACTTAAATTCATTCCATAACATCTATATAGCTCGGAATCACACCTACAAGGCATAAAACACACCGTTAGTGCAAAACACTAGCGATTAAAGCGCAAACTCAACTAAAGTGCAGTAAATTAGAATGTAATAATCGACTAAAATACGCAATTATAGCCTATCATCACCACTCAATTCTCATTCTATTTCTTGAAGTTTAATTTACAAGTTACAATCTACATTTACACGGTGAGGAATCGTCCAAATTTTATTGGTTTAATTCTCATTATGTACCAGTGTATTTTTCTTAAACGCAACAAGTTTCGATGCTGAAACACAAGCTGTAATAATCGATCAGAAAAAGTACCAAGGAGATCTCAACCCGTATGTACCTTAACTTTTAAAAACCTGACATTCTTATACAGAGGCAGAGACAGAATTTGAAGTTTATAGCTTCGGGATTATAGTCCGTTCAAGGCAACGAGTTCTGAATTAATAATGTGTACATTATTAAATGAATTTTTTAAGACAAATATAATATTTGGGCCAAAGCTATTGAATTCGGCCAAACTCATATCCCGCATACTAGCTCAGCCCCAGTTACATCTCTCTTTAAATTTCTGAGAGACGGCTTCTTTTTAATTGGTTAAGTATATAAAAGTACTTATTCCATTTATATGTTGTACTGCTTGTGTCATAACCGTGTTTCAAGGTTTAAGTTTTCAGAAAAGATATGATACACCGTATCTGTATTTATTTCGAATCATTTTTAATTTCTATTATACTAAATACTTACTTCAATCCGGCGATTACAATAAATCAATTAATTTAATCTTAAAAGTCACGAAATAAATAAAAAATATAAATCACTTAATCATGAATAAAAAATATAAATATATTCTTGTATTTATTACTTTGATGAAAATAAAGCAGGTGTAAGTAAAATTTTGCAAATCTCTCTCTTTTGTGCAACATAGGAGGCGACAGTGTGAACATGACCTGACACTGGCATATGCAAACTAATTTTACTCTAAACGAATGGGTTGCGTGTCAACGTATATGGTCAACCACTAGATAATGAAATCAAATGGAATCATACTATGGTACTTGTTAATCATTTTCACTATATAGACTATTGTAATTTTAGACAAATCATTAATAAATCTATCGCAATCTCCTAGATGCACATGCGCCTTTCATTACAACGCGGAGGTGATTAAGGATGAGTTAATTAGACCAAATAAATAAAATATAAGATATGTGGTTTGTACATAAAATTTTTATATTTAAACATGTTAAATTAAATATAAAGTGAATACTATTGTTTAACCAAAAATTAGATTTTAGGTCAAAGCTTGAATTTAGAACACGGGTTACTGATAATCGGAAAAGAGTATATAAAGAAAGAAATTTGTGAATAATATGATCAGAAAGCAAGTAAATCAAAGTATATTCCAATAGTGTTTTTTTCGTGCTTACAGTTGTTTGTGACTTTCCCTTTTATAGCCATTTTGGGAATACAGACTTTACCTTTGTCATAGTAAGACAATTATGGGCAATTAATGACTTTAAATGTTAAAGTTATGCAATCATATATGTTAAATACATATTCTCTAACGTTTCCAGTATTTAATACTCATTAAAAGTTGTATCTGGGCTCTTTTTTGCTGTCAGATTCATTCCTTTGACTCTTCACGATCTTTGACCTTTAAATGTCTTGAATAGGTACGAGCGTTGAATTACTTGTATGACTGCTCGTGCCTTCTCCATTTAACTTGTTCGTATCTGTTGTTGCTCATATCGGTTGTTGCTCGTATCTGTTAACCAACCTTAATTCTTTGACTGTTTGACCAGTCTACGTGTCATGACACGTCACCATATATATATAAATACAATTTTTCCCAATACAGATAGTCCCCCCACTTTCCATTTATTCATCAGTTTGAATATTTGGGAAGTGGAATTCATTAAAGGAGAATTTTTGTCACCATTAATGGTCTGACAGAGTTAACGCTTCAATTATCACTTCCATTTAATGCTTAGACACGTGTCATCTTCTTATTGGTTCCACAGTTTTACAACACTTTCTCAGGCTTTCTTTTCGGCTCCACTGTTCATGAAGTACCAGTTATTGTGACCCTTCCATTACTGCATTTTTACTTTTGACGGTCACCCATCAGTATAAATACAATTTTACCTTTCACCTTTTACCACATAAAACTTTTTTTTTCTCGAACATTTGAACTGTACAAATCTCTGTTTACTTCTTCTTCTTCCTCATCATGTCTTCTTCGAACCCTAACCCTAAGAGAGTTCCTATTTTAGACAATTTTTCCAATGCCCCTGTTAGACATAGAAGGGGTGGGAGACTTCGTAGCTTATGATCCTCTCGTGGTGGCGGTTCTGCCATGCCTTCTCCTTGCCCTGGTTCTTCCTCTAGAACTAGAGGTTCTTTTACCCAAAAATTATCTTCTAAGAGCAAGGAAGCCTCTGAACCATTACAGGAGCCCTTGGTAGAAGAGATAGTCCCTAACGATTTATCTTTTCACCACGATAGACAATCACTTCAAACCCAAGTTTCTGGTCTAGATCGTACCGATGCTTACCCCACTTTGATTACAGAGATTTTAGCTCCCATAGTCCGCAGAGATTGTCACTGGAGTAACGATTTTCCCATTGTAATCCCCAATCCAAATCAAAGAATTACCTCCTATATGACTGTTCTTTCTTTTGTTTACACATACCCTTTTACTCTTGGTTTTAAACCAGCTATTGATCCAGTGATTCTCGATATCTGTCGCTTCTTCAAAGTTTGTTTAGCACAGATTGACCTGCTGGTATGGAGGGCTGTTGCTTGTTTAAGGCATCTGGCCAATTTGGCAGACGTTAATTTCACCTTCCCTCACCTAATTCATCTATACTCCCCTAGACTTTTTCGTAATGGCGTCTTTACCTTAGTGGCTAGGAGTAAGAGGGTTTTGGTGAGCCCAGAAGATGATAAGGATCGTGGCTGGTATGCCCGATTTGTTGCTTCCCCCACAGTTGGTTTAGTGGGTGAACAAAACGTTCCCTTCCCTGAGAAGTGGAACTTTGCACGTAAGTCTCTTATCTCTCTCGTACCTCTTTCCTTCGAGTTTATCAATTTCTTTAACTTTGTTTACCTCTTTTCTTTCTTTTAGCAACCATGGGAGTTGTGGAGAACATTCCCAATTTTCGTGGTTGGGTAGATAAATTGTTGAAGATCACGCCTATGGAGGCTAGGTCTTGGAAATTTATTTCCAATCGTCATGGTTGGAAAGTAAAGACTCACGGTATGAGTTTTTGTCTTTCTCATATGTAAAATTTTTTCCCTTTATTACTTTAAACTTTCAACCTTCTCTTTGTCAGGTTTTGTTATTCGAGTTGTTACTGCTGAAGCAGTTGCGGCCTCTCGTTTAGGAACCCACCTTTCCTTAGAAAGTGCTCAGGATATTCTTCTGAAAAGAAAAACCACGGATGATGATAGCTCCGACGAAGAAGAGGAGGATGGTTCCTTGGTGACAAGGCCAAGAGTTAGGAGACGTATCGTCTCTGACGAAGCTGAGGTTTCTCATCATCTTTCTCCTACCGGGCCTGTTAATCTTGTCTCTGATGATGACGTTGCCACCCCTCATGACACTCATGAGTCGATTAACCAGCTTTTCGTTAGTGGTTTTGAGAGTGGTGAGTTAGGACCTGTTTTGGATGAACCTCCCCTATCTTCCTCTTCAACTCCCATATCTTCAGTTCCTTCTCTTCCTTCTTCTGCCGTGCCTTTGGTTCCTTCCTTACCTGCTCCATCTGCTTTCATACCTGTTCCACCTGCTTCCGAACCTCCCTCTGCTGTTTTTACTTCTTCTACCGCTCCTCCTTCTACTGTCCATAATACAGAAGTGGGTTCTACAAGTAGAAGGATTGCTATGAGGAGCGTGACTATCGAAGTTCCTGCTAACAACAGTCTTTTGAGGAAATCCGGTCAGGCGGATATTTGGCTTGAACCTTTAATAGGCCCAATTGAGAAAGAAAAACTGAATAGCCATAGTTGTCTGACCCTGATGAACGACATAGTTCATTCCACCTTGAAGGTATGTCCCTTCTTTCTTTAATTTGCTAGAATTTTTCTAGAATTCTAATTTTTCTTCCCTTATCATTTTCAGGCCAACCTTATTGGTACAGAGCTGATGAGCAGAGTTTCTTTATTAGAGAAGGTGGCACGTGACTCTGAAAAGGCTGTTCTTGATTCAGAGAGGGAAGCTCGTGACTTTCAGTTGGAAGCAGCTAATTGGAAGGAACAATTTAATAGTGCTCAAATTACTATAGAAGATTTGCAAGAGAACAAGAATAACCTGGAACAGCAGATAAGAGCATTAACTTCAGAGCTTGCGGTTGTCAAGGCTTCTTCAAGTCAGGCAGAGAAAGAAAGAGAGCGTCTCGAGTCTTCTTTCTCAGAACAATTATCTAAGGCAAGTGAAGAGATTAGAGAGCTGAA
>NW_017674514.1:90053-94024 GCF_001879085.1 Nicotiana attenuata
GAATTCGAAGGAAAGGCGGTTATTGAGGATTGAATTGGCCGTGGAAGTTTGAGGTAAGTGTTTGGTCTAACCCTAGCTTGAGGGACTAGGAGTTGAGTCTTATTTGCTAATTGCTTCTTGTTGAGTACGACGTATAGGCATGGTGACGAGTATCTATACGTTGGTGTCTAGCACGACCGTGAGTCTTTAAATTGTGAATATCTTGATTTCGTTTTATTTCTCTTGCCTTGGTGATGATTCCTATTTGTTGTGAAAAGCTTGTAAAAGGAAATTGTGACCTATGAACAACGAGGAGCATTGGCACAAGTTATATTTCAATTGTGAACGCATATGAAATGGTTGAACTCTTTGGAGCATTGGCTCAAGTGGTAAAGTGAGATATGAAATAAAAGTGAAAGGAAGAGAAAGAGTATTTAAATTGTTCCCTTGCCGGAATATTGTTGTTTATTGATTAATTTTCCTTGCCGGGACGTTGAGATTATTGATGTTGTACCCTTGCCGGGATTTAATTGTTTAATTGTGTTCCCTTGCCGGGATTTCTTTTTGTTATTTTGTTTATTCCCTTGCCCCTTGTTTGTGATTGTTGTTTAGGTGAGGAAGAGTGTTAAAGCACGAAGGGTGATGCCGTGCATTGTTTGTTTATTGTGAGGAAAGAGTGTAAAGCACGAAGGGTGATGCCGTGCATTGTTTGCTTATGGTGAGGAAAGAGAGTAAAGCATGAAGGGTGATGACGTGCCGCACGATGTACCATTCCGTGCCGATTTTATTCTATTGATTATATGTGAGGAAAGAGAGTAAAAGCACGAAGGGTGGTGTCGTGCACACTTTATTATATCATTGCTTGGTGAGGATGAGAGTAAAAGCATGAAGGGTGATGCCATGCACTTGTTGTTTTCTGTTTCTTTATTAATGTCTGAGTTGTGTTGTTTCCTTCGTTACTGGACGACTTTTAATCAATATGCATGCTCCCCCTCCCATATTGATTACTTGTCTCTGTATTTCGATTCCGCCGTATATGTATATATAACTGCACAGGTTTATGTGGTAGTCCGGTCTAGCCTCGTCACTACTTCGCCGGGGTTAGGCTAGGCACTTACCAGCACATGGGGTCGGTTGTGATGATGCTACACTCTGTGCTCTTTTGCACAGATCTAGGTGTCGGAGCAGCTTACGGTGCGCAGCAGTAGTTAGGGAGCCGACCTTCAGTCCACGAGACTCCGAGGTAGCCTTGCTGGCGTCCGCAGGCCCAGCGTCTCTTCTGTCAGTTTTCATGTTCTGTTGACATTTGTATTCGAGACAAACTATGTCCTTTATTTCAAACTCTTATTTGTAGTAATCCTAGATAGTCCGTGTATTGTTGTGACACCAGGTGCTGGGTAGAGACTTGTATTGGCTTTCTAGACGCTGATTCTATATCTAGTTCAGACTTCCGCTAAATTTTACTTTTCGTTGTCTTTTTACTGCTTATTCATTGATAATTTAATTGTTTAATCATGTATAAAACAAGATAGGTTAATGTTTGCAAAGGTTCTTGGCTTGCCTAGCAACCACGAGTAGGCGTCGTCACGACCCCCGAGGGTGGGAAATCCGGATCGTGACATTATTACTGAGAAAATAAAATCATTACTATAATTAATTACAATTTCAATTATCGTAAAATAAAACGTTAATCTGTGATCAATATAGGTGATTCTCATACTAATTTTATTTTTGTCACTAAATGCAGTCAATCTGTGACAAACTAATGTAAAATATTTTTCACTAATTACAAATATTTGATGTCATTTAAATCCATAGTGGTACTATTGATAATTAGTATTTATCTAGTTTTTCACTAATTTATGAATTTATTTGTAGACGAATTGAATGTAACATAATAAAACGTGCAAGGTAACGAAAATTTCCATCCATGATCGTATAATTAAAAACAATTAATACTATATTAAGATAATATCTCATTTCAAACTTCATAAATTAAAACACAGAAGTTAAGTATCTATCCAACATGAAAGCCTAATAGAGATAGAAGAATATTGATAAATTAAAAAGAGATGAACGTATGTTGCTTCGTCAATTTGCTAATGTAACCAGCCATCTAATAAATATACACTTGAATAAATTTTCACGTTCTTGTACCTGTGAAAAACAAAAGTTATAATTAAGTACATACTTTTTTATGTCATGATAAAAATATACTTTCAAACTTTAACTATAAATTATGTATTAATTAGTGACGCTAATAATAGAATGAGAGATGAGTACAGGTAAAAGAAAAAAAATACTTACTTGAAGTTGCACAATAAAAAAATTTGATTCATCTTTGGCTGCAAATAACCATAAAAATTCAGAGTAAGCGATGAAAAATTTTGAGTACTTAACTCTCAAAAGAAATAAACAAAATATCTTCAAATCTTTTCAATATTATTTAAATTAAATAAGAAACCACTACTACATAAACACAATATATGTCATGACCCGTCCCACCTTCGAAAATCGTGATGGCACCTTACTCGTGAAAGCTAGGCAAGCCGACAGTTACAGTTTTACCACAAGTATTATAAATCGAACAGAAACAGATATTAGCTAAAACAGAATAAATATGAAATGCGGAAGTGATATAGCAATCCAACAATTCTAATACATAACTACCCCAATGATCTGGTGTCATAATCCACGAACGACTAAGATTTACTACAAATATAAGTCTGAAAAAAGTACAACTGTTCTCGAAATAGAAGAGACAGGAGAAACTAGAACGGGAAAAGGGGACTTCAGGCTCTGCGAACGCCAGCAGATCTACCTTGGTCTCCCTGGATTGAAGGCAGCAACCTCAAATCTACTCACAAGGTCCGACACCGAAATCTGCACAAAAGTGCAGAGTGCAGTATCAGTACAACCGACCCCATGTACTGGTAAGTGTCGAGCCTAACCTCGGCGAGTAGTGACAAGGCTAGGACACGACAACCATATAAACCTGTGCAGTTAAATCATATGCGAGCAAAACAATAATAACAGAAAAGCAACAGATAAAGATGGGAAGGGGAACATGTTGCGGGGAATATCAAGTTCCTGACAGTTAATTCAACAGTTGAAGCATAATAAACAACCATATACAGGAATAACCGAAATAGTAACACGTGCACGGCATCACCCTTCGTGCTTTTACTCGTCGTCCTTACCACTTAGTACACAGAAACGGTCAGCATCACCGTTCATGCATTACTCTCTCATAATCATGACACGGCATCACCTTCGTGCCATTAACTCTCAAATCATGCACGACATCACCTTCGNGCATTACACTCATTACTATCGCACGACACTACACCCTCGTAACATTAACACTCCACTACGACAATACTCAACTGTCCAACGGTCATCAACCTTCGACTTTACACTCATCCTCACCAACAGTACAACAAATCAATCCGACAGGACACACATACCAATTCATTCAACACTAACTTCACAACGTAACTCTCTAAACTTCAGTCAATACACAAAATCGAATCAAACTACTCAACAACTATACCAATAAACCTTGCTACATATGACACCATCATTTAACGCAATGAACAGTACNCTACGACTAGACGTACACTACGGTACACCAAATTTACGAACTCAACGTTCGACATCGACTACACATCCAAACATACTAGAAACTCACTTACACCATCACCTCGAACGTCAAAACTCAATACCTAACACGTAATCCGTAAATACGTACAACCTACACCGTATACCCCTGAACGCTAAGGTCACAACTNTAACCTGACTCAACGTCCAAATCCAATCCATACTTACGCCTTACNCGTAGTCCTATCCCTAATACCCGTTTACCGTATACCCTAGTACCCGTAATACCGTTTAACCTTTACGAACCTTAAAGTCCCTAAAGTAACCCGGTTAATAACCTTAAAACGTTCCAAAACTTTTTACCCAAGTTTACCGACGGTTAACTACGGGTT